>NC_057806.1:477738675-477917585 GCF_018294505.1 Triticum aestivum
ATCTGTGAAACCCTCAGAATCATTTTGAAAATGACCCAAATAAAAATTTCTCCAAAAGGGTCCAAGAAAATGCTCATGTTGCTCTCTGAAAATATTGGACAGAGATAAAAATCAAACCAATATTTTTAAGAGCTCATAGGTATTTATTTTGGGCATTTGGAATTAATGCATAAATATTTGCATTGGAAATATATTAATTATATATATTAATATATGTCCAAATATTATGCCATATATAAAGGAGCTCTGGAATAATATATCTAGCCCCTGCAAAAATTGGCATAAGTTAAATAAATGATTTAATATATTATTTAAATCAAAACAAATGTCAGAAATTAGAAAACAGAAAAAAAAATAAAAGGGGGAGAAGCTTACCTGGGCTCCTCCACTGTGCGGCCCAGCCAGCTGGCTGGCCCAGCCAGCAGCCGGCCCAGCCCACCTCCCTCCTCTGTCGTCTTCGTCCCGACAGAGGGAGGGGAGTGTGGCCGGCGCGCGCGTGCGCCACCACGCCACGCCACCTCTCTCCCTGCCTGCCTGCCCTCCCCTCCTCGCCTCGATGCCCCTGGACGACGCCACGCCTCCCCCCTGCTCTCTCTCACTCCCCCTCGGCTCTTCCCTCCTCTCCCTCGCTCCCTCACTCACGGCCGAACACCACCGTCGCCGCCGTTCGCCATAGCAACCGTCTCCGGCCACCCCTCGCTCCCCCGACTAGCTCAGAAGCTTCGCCTCGACCCCCTCTTCCTCCCCACTGCTCCACGGGCCTCCGGAAGCCCTGCATCGCCGCCACGTCGCCGTTCCCCTCTTCGGGCTCCGACCATCATCGCCGTCGAATTCGCCGTCTCCAGCGCGTCTCCGAGCCCGCTTCGACGCCCACTGCAACCGCGGTGAGCCCCCGGGTCGTTTCCCCTTTCTCCCCTAGTCTCTTTCAACCTCTAGGCCTTAGCCCCACCTTGGCCGAGAGCTCCACGCCGCCGGCGAAGTCGCCATCATGGCCACGGTCACCGTAGCACCCAACCGAGCACACTATCGTGCTCCACACCTCACTAGGAGCACGCAGCACGCACTAACGCCTCCCCAAACCCCCTGCAACGCCGATTCCGACCGTACCCGAACTCCGGCGGCCGCAGCCGAGCTCGCCGCCGTCGACTCCGGCCACCCCAGGCCCAGCCACGGCCACCGTTCGACGCGCGGGAGCAAGGGCTCTCCAACGAGCCCAAGCACGGCCTCGCCCGTGCCCTGTAGCGCGATCCCGCGTCGCGCCGCCGTCACGTCGCCGGTGGGTTTGACCCACTTTGACCACGGCAGGACCCCCCTGAGTCCCTGACAGGTGGGCCCAGCCCTGTAGCTAATTAGGATTAGTGCTAACCACAAATGGTTAACCCCCTGACACTGACAGTGGGCCCCAGCGCCACTAACCCCTAATTAGGAATAAATTAAACCTGTTAAACCCCCCTGTCACTGACGTGTGGCCCCCACACGTCAGGTTTGACTCCAGCCAACCGCAGTTGACCACTGACGTCATGCTGACGTCATGCTGGCGCAGTAATTATAATTTCTGAATTTAATTTAAATCAGGAAATTCCAGAATATTATTTAAACTTCAAAAATTCATAACTTTTATTCTGTAACTCCAAATTGGACAAATTATATATGAAAAATGATCAGAAAAATCCAATCTATCCATCTGTACTATTTTCATGCATGATCAAACAAGTTAAATTGATGTTTCAAGCAGAACAAGGAAAAGCACTTTAAGAGGCCATGTTTGAGTTTGAAATTTGAATCTTTGATTCAAATTTGTTCAAACCCTTCTGGTTTTAGTTGCATTAGTCCAACACACTCATATTGCTATGTTTCATGCATGCATCATATTGTTGCACATTGTTTGGTGATGGTTGTGTATCGGTGTCCTTGCGACAGGTTCTGCCCCCGAGGAGTACCGTGATTACCCTAACGAAGAACCGTATCAGTGCATCGAACCATCAGGCAAGCAACCAACCATTTGATCATATCGATACAATCCCATGTTCTCGCTCCTGCTCTCTTCTACTGCATTAAGACAACACGTTTCAAACTGCTGTGTGCTACGGTAGTTGAACCCATTTCCTCTGCATGACCTGTCATTGCCACAGTAACTAGATGAAACCCACTAGCATGTGTAGGAGTTGATTGAGCCATATGTATGTGTTGTTCCTACCTTGCTATGCCTGCTATGCTTAGAGTCGTGTCAGGTCTGGTTCATCTGGGTGATGGGCTAGAGTGAAATGATTATGTCGGTAATGAGAGTGGTGTGGTGAACACAATTTGGTAAAGGTATCGATGAGAGGCCATGTAGGAGTACATGGTGGGTTGTTTCATTGAAGCCGACCTTAAGCACTGAGATCTGTATGTGTGATTTAAGATACAGCTACTACCATGCATTGGGCCCTGAAATATGACCCCGCTCGACTTCTTATTCACCCTAGCTCTCTGTCCAGGAGTTGCAAGTAGTTTCTGGTGTTTGTAGCCTACTGGAGGCCGTGGACAGCGCTGACCGTAGGGGTGGGCTGTGATGCGGTAGGTACGTGGCCGGGTGTACCGAATACCCGTTAGGTATCTCGGGAACCCTGTTCACATCGTTCGGGGCCGTATGGGAAACCTCAGCCGGACTCCCTGCGGATGGAACCTGGATAGGCGATAAACCTGGACTAGAGGCTTAGGTGTTTAGGTAGGTCGTGGTCTACACCCACGTCGGCTTTCGCTTGAAGTCTGCCGAGCACATGTCGTGTGCAGACGCTAAGTGGTGGAAACATGTATGAAGAAGTACACCCCTGCAGGGTTATCATGATCTATTCGAATAGCCGCGTCCGCGGTAAAGGACTACTTGGTTGCCTATACAGTTCATAGACAAGTAAACGAAAACTACTAAAAGCCTCAAGATAAGTGTGAGTGCCGAGGATGGCTCTTCCGCAGGGAGACGGAGGTGGATCCTCGGTAGTGTATTGAAGTGGTGAGTAGTGGACTCGTGTGCGCAAAACCATTTCAAGTTGGAGTCTCGTAGGTTAGCCTAGCCAAGAGTCAAAGCTGGCTTGCTGCAATAACTCCACCAACCCTTCTTGATAATATGCATGTATGTAGGATCTGATGTAAGTCTTGCTGAGTACCTTTGTACTCATGTTGCTATAATTTACATTTTTTTACAGAAGACGCTGCAACCCCTTCTGATGGGTTCTACGTAGACGTTGACATCAATGAGTAGGCTAAGGCCCAGGTGGTGATCCTGAGCTTGTGAAGGACCACGTAGTATAGCTAGGCTTTCCAAGCCTCTTTTATTTTTCTAGTTGTCTGTACTCAGACAAGTTACTTCAGCTGCTGGTTTGTATGACTGTATGACTTGAATGCTGGGTCGTGTGACCCGTACCTTTGTGTATGTTATGTATGGCTCTCTGAGCCTTAAATAAAGTACTTGTGTCATAGAGTCATGTTGTGATGCCTTGTTGTGTTTGCACATATCGAGCATATTGTGTGTATGATTGAAATGCTTGGTATGTGTGGGATCTGACTATCTAGTTGTTTATCCTTAGTAGCCTCTCTTACCGGGAAATGTCTCCTAGTGTTACCACTGAGCCATGGTAGCTTGCTACTGCTCTGGAACACTTAGGCTGGCCGGCATGTGTCCTTCTTCGTTCCTGTGTCTGTCCCTTCGGGGAAATGTCACGCATTGAGTACCGGAGTCCTGTTAGCCCGCTACAGCCCGGTTTACCGGAGTCCTGCTAGCCCAGTGCTATAGCCCGGACCCACTTGCTGATGACCGACACGTTCGAAGCTGGGTCATGGATGCCTGTCCCTGTAAGTCTGTGCCACTTTGGGTTTACGACTAGTCATGTCAGCCCGGGCTCTTTATCATATGGATGCTAGCGACACTATCATATACGTGAGCCAAAAGGCGCAAACGGTCCCGGGAAAAGGTAAGACGACACCCGTGGGGATACCGTGCGTGAGGCCGCAAAGTGATATGAGGTGTTACCAGCTAGATCGATGTGACATCGAGTCGGGGTCCTGACAATATATATATATATATATATATATATATATATATATATATATATATAATCAACATAGTGAAGATAATCATGAAGACATGTTGAGATTGAAGCCAAACCAAATGTGAAGACATAGCAAATGTAACGCCATGAGTGAAACACTTCAAACAGAACATTTGGTGGTGGCGTTACCCACCGTATAGGAAGTATTAGACCCAGACACGGCGCACAATTATCGTGGCGCTCCGAAATCAAATTCCACATTAATGTATTCACACTTAGAATGTATGTCTTCATTGATTGAAGATATACTTTACTTCGTGTGTTGCACATCTAAGTCATCAATATGCATAAGTGTTAGGATGTGTGCCTGATCACAGGACATTTGAGGATTCCAAGATATTTAGCTCACATCGTAACTTGCAAAATCTCTTTTCATCCAAGGGCTTGGTGAAGATATCTGCCAATTGCTCTTCAGTGTTGACGTGTATGATATCAATATCTTCCTTCACAACATGATCTCTGAGAAAGTGATGACGAATTTCAATGTGTTTTGTCTTCGAGTGCTGAACTGGGTTGTTGGCAATCTTGATGGCGCTTTCATTGTCGCAGTAGAGTGGCACTTGCTTCAGATGAATGCCATAGTCCTTGAGTGTTTACTTCATCCACAGAAGCTGAGCGCAGCAAGATCTAGCAGCAATGTATTTAGATTCAGCAGTGGAGAGAGATACACAGTTCTGCTTCTTTGAAGACCAACATACAAGTGATCGTCCCAGAAAATGAGATGTGCCTGATGTAGACTTGCGATCCACTTTGTCACCAGCATAATCGGCATCCGAGAATCCAACCAGATCAAACTCTGAGCCCTTTGCATACCACAATCCTAGAGTTGGGGTGTGAGCCAAATATCGAAGAATTCGCTTCACAGCTAAGTGATGCGACTCCTTTGGTGCCGCTTGAAACCGAGCACACATGCAAACACTAAGCATAATATCTGGCCTAGATGCACATAGATAAAGCAAAGAACCAATCATGGAGCGGTATACCTTTTGGTCGAACTCTTTACCATTGTCGTCAGGACCCAGATGATGCTTGGCTGGCATTGGCGTCGTGAAGCCTTTGCAGTCTTGCATACCGAACTTCTTCAGGCAATCTTTGAGATACTTCTCTTGAGATATGAAGATGCCGTTGCGTTGTCGTATTTGAAGACCGAGGAAGAACTTCAGCTCTCCCATCATGGACATCTGATATTGCTCTTGCATCATATATCCAAACTCTTCACTGTACTTCTGATTGGTGCAGCCAAAGATAATGTCATCCACATATATTTGGCACACAAACAGTTCACCATCATATGTCTTCGTGAAGAGAGTGGGGTCGAGGGAACCAGGTATGAAGCCTTTGCTCTTCAGGAAGTATTTGAGTGTGTCATACCAGGCCCGAGGGGCTTGTTTGAGGCCATACAGTGCCTTGTTGAGCTTGTATACCATGTCAGGATGTTTTGGATCTTCAAAGCCAGGCGGTTGTGCAACATACACTTCTTCTTCAATCTTGCCATTGAGAAAGGCACTCTTCACATCCATTTGATATAGAAGTATGTTATGATGATTTGCATAGGCCAGCAGTATGCGTATGGCTTCAAGTCTAGCCACAGGAGCAAATGTTTCATCGAAGTCAATGCCTCCCACTTGAGTATATCCTTGAGCAACGAGACGAGCTTTTTTCTGACAACTTGACCATGCTCATCTTGCTTGTTGCGGTATATCCATTTGGTGCCTATTATGTTGTGCTTCCGAGGATCAGGACGCTTAACCAGTTCCCATAAATTATTCATCTCAAACTGTTGAAGCTCTTCTTGCATAGCTTGCATCCATTCAGGTTCCATGAAGGCTTCTTCAACTTTCTTGGGTTCTGTTATTGAGACGAACGCGAAGTGCCCACAGAAATTTGCTAGCTGAGTTGCCCTTGAACGAGTGAGCGGACCGGGTGCATTGATGCTATCAATTATTCTCTCAATCTGCACTTCATTGGCAACACGAGGATGTACAGGGCAAAGGTTTTGCTCTTGCTGATCATTGTCATTGTTAGTGGGATTGTCTTCATGCTGAGCATTGTCTTCAAGTTGATCAGGTGCGGAGATGATAAGTTCCTCTTCAGGTTGAGCTTCGGAGGGTATGATTTCTCCAGTTCCCATAAGCTTGATTGATTCGCTGGATGGAACTTCATCTAGCACATTTGGGAGGTGCTCTCTTTGTGAACCGTTAGTCTCATCAAACCGCACATCCACTGTTTCAACCACTTTATAATGAAAGAGATTGAAGACTCTGTAGGAGTGCGAATCCTTTCCATATCCAAGCATAAAACCCTCATGTGCTTTTGGTGCAAATTTTGAAGTGTGATGTGGATCCTTGATCCAGCACATGGCGCCAAATACTCTGAAGTAACTGACATTTGGCTTCTTGCCAGTAAGGAGCTCATAAGATGTCTTGTTCAGAAGCTTGTGAAGATAAACACGATTGATTGTATGGCATGCAGTATCATTGGCTTCAGGCCAGAATTTTCTTGGAGTCTTGTATTCATCAAGCATCATTCGGGCCATCTCAATGAGTGTTCTGTTCTTGCGTTCGACGACGCCATTCTGCTGTGGCGTGTACGGGGCTGAGAATTCATGTGTGATACCCAAGGTATCAAGATATGTATCAAGGCCGGTGTTCTTGAATTCAGTGCCATTGTCACTTCTGATGTGCTTTATCTTGGCGCCATAGTTGTTCATTGCTCGATTGGCGAAGCGTCTGAAGACATCCTGCACTTCAGTCTTGTAGAGGATTATGTGCACCCAAGTATATCTAGAATAATCATCAACAATGACAAAGCCATAGAGACAAGCAGTAGTAGTAAGAGTTGAGTAATGAGTGGGACCGAAAAGATCCATGTGGAGCAGTTCGAAGGGTCGAGTAGTTGTCATGATTGTCTTCGAGGGATGTTTGGCCCTCGTCATCTTTCCTGCTTCACAGGCACCGCATAAGTGATCTTTCTTGAACTTGACGCCCTCGATGCCTATGACATGCTTCTTCTTTGCAAGGGTGTGGAGGTTCCTCATGCCAGCATGCCCTAGCCTCCGTTGCCAGAGCCAGCATTCTGAAGCTTTTGCTAGAAGACATACGACAAGCTGTGGTCCTGCTGAGAAATCTACCACGTACAAATCATCTTTCTGATACCCTTCAAACACTAGAGACTTGTCAGATTCCATTAGAACAAGGCAGCGATATTTTCCAAATATTACGATCATGTTCAAATCGCAAAGCATTGAGACATACATTAAGTTGAAGCCAAGGGATTCAACAAGCATGACTTTATCCATGTGTTGATCCTTTGAGATTGCAACTCTACCTAGACCCAATACCTTAGTTTTACCAGTGTCAGCAAATGTGATGTGACTCTTGTCGGATGGACGTAAGGTTGAGTCCATAAGAAGGCTTCTTTTGCCAGTCATGTGATTGGTACACCCACTATCAATAATCCATTCTAAAGACGCTGGTGTCGTACCCTACAGTGCAGTTAGGGGGATAGGCTTCACGAAGAGAATTGTGAAGCAAAAACATTTGACGAACTAGTGGGTTATGAAAGCTTAGATCCAGATTAGGACTAATAGGGAGAGTAGCAAGCGATTCAGGAACGAAGTACATAGTAAGACCATTCGGGCATTTGATCTTGCACCCTACAAGATGTTCAAGGTCCCCAGCAATAGCGTCAGACGATTTTGGTTTTCTGCTGGAGACCTTTCCCTGCAAGAGAGAGTTAAGCTTTTTAGCCACCCACATCTTCAATGGTGGCTTAGAAGCAATAAGTCTAAGTGCAGCGTCTGAGAACTTTGGCTTTGGAGCCCTAGCAAAAAGTCTTGCAGGCGGACAATAGTACTCATAAGAATAAGCAGAATAGTTCTTGGTCTTATGAACATGGCGGTTCGATGAACCACACTTATATTCATAGGCCTGAGCATGGTTTCCCTGCAAAACATTTGCGTTAGTGCGACTCAGGTGAGTCCTCTGTCTGTATGAAGCCTTTGGGCCGTATGAAGCCTGTGGTCTGGGGTTTATCTTCTTCATCTGTGGTGTCGTGATGACAATCACAGGAAGATTTTCCAAACACTTTTTCGGCACCCAGATCTTCTTCATAGGCGGTCCATTCCTGCAGTTAGTACCAATGTACCTGGCAAACACTTCACCATTCTGATTCTTAAACAGTTTATAGTTTGTATCAAAGGATTCATCAATGACAACAGGGTTAGCACAAGTGAAGCCAGATAGATTGGATGGATCTGCTGAAGGTTCCTTTGCAGCAACCCATGTGGTTTTGGGGTACTGCTCAGGTTTCTAGTAAGAGCCATCATCATTCATTTTCCTTACGAACCCAACACCCTCTTTCCTAGGGTTTCAGTTCAGGATCTGTCTTTTGAGGACATCACATAGTGTCTGATGCCCTTTGAGACTTCTGTACATCCCTGTTTCAAGCAATGTCTTCAACCTAGCATTCTCATCAGCAATAGCAGTGGAATCCTCAGCAGAGGGGTTAGTTCCCACATCAACAGTTGAAGATATTGCAACAGTAGCAGCAGTAGAACATTCAGCAACAGTAGTAGCATTATCACACTCAATGCATTTAAGACATGGTGGTTCAAATCCTTCCTGAGCGGAACTGATCTATTTGGCGCGAAGTGACTCATTTTCCTTTTGAAGATCTTCATGAGCCACTCTCAATTTCTCAAGATCTTGCTTCCTTTGAAGATAATCATAGGGAAGCTTTTCATGAGTTGTTGAGAGTGTTTCATGACGACTTTCAAGTTCCTCATACTTAACATGAAGATTTTTTATGTCTTCAATTAAGGACTCAGAACGAGTCATTTCAGCGCCTAACAGATCATCGCTTTTGTCTAACAGTTTTTGAATATGTTCCATGGCTTTCTGTTGTTCAGTTGCAATTTTAGCAAGTGTTTTGTAGCTGGATTTTGAACCACAATCAGAGTCATCATCACTAGATGTTTGATAGTGAGTAGTGCGTGTGTTTACCTTGGCACCGCGTGCCATGAAGCAGTAGGTAGGAGCGGAGTAGTCCTTGTCATTTGCATCGGTGTCGGTGATGAAGTCATTGTCTTCAGTGTTGAAGATGGACTTGGCAACGTATGTTGTAGCCAGACTTGCGACGCCAGAATCGGACTCCTCCTCAGACTCCACCTCCGCCTCCTCAGAAGCGGACTCCTCCTCTGAATCCATTTCCTTGCCAACAAACACACGTGCCTTGCCAGATGAGCTCTTCTTGTGTGATGAAGACTTTGAGGAAGACTTGGAAGAAGACTTTGAGTATTTCTTCTTCTTCTTGTCGTCAGAGTCATATTCCTTGCTCTTCTTCTTCTTTTTGTTCTCATTGTCCCACTGCGGACACTCAGAGATGAAGTGGCCAGGTTTCTTGCACTTGTGACATGTTTTCTTCTTGTAGTCATGAGCAGAAACTTCATCATTCCTTGAGCTTGATCGAGAAGACTTTCTGAAACCTTTCTTCTTGGTGAATTTTTGGAACTTCTTCACAAGCATAGCAAGTTCCCTTCCAATGTCTTCAGGATCATTAGAACTGCTGTCAGATTCTTCTTCAGATGAGGAGACAGCTTTTGCCTTCAAGGCACGAGTTCGCCCATAGTTTGGACCGTAGATATCTCTTTTCTCAGAAAGTTGAAACTCATGTGTGTTGAGCCTCTGAAGTATGTCAGACGGATCGAGTGTCTTGAAATCAAGACGTTCTTGAATCATCAGGGCTAGGGTGTCAAATGAACTGTCAAGTGATCTCAGTAGTGTCTTGACGACTTCATGCTTGGTGATCTCAGTAGCGCCAAGGGCTTGAAGCTCATTCGTGATGTCAGTGAGTCGATCAAATGTGAGCTAGACATTCTCATTGTCATTTCTCTTGAAGCGGTTGAAGAGGTTGCGAAGGACACTGATTCTCTGATCTCTCTGGGTTGAGACGCCTTCGTTGACCTTGGAGAGCCAGTCCCAGACCAGCTTAGATGTTTCCAAAGCACTCATGCGGCCATATTGTCCTTTGGTCAGATGACCACAGATGATATTCTTGGCAGTAGAGTTCAGTTGAACGAACTTCTTGACATCAGCAGCAGTGACACCTTCTCCAGCCTTGGGAACGTCGTTCTTGACGACATACCATAGGTCGACGTCAATGGCTTCTAGATGCATGCGCATCTTATTCTTCCAGTAGGGATATTCAGTTCCATCGAAGACGGGGCACACAACGGAGACTTTAATTATCCCTGCAGTCGACATAGCTAAAACTCCAGGTGGTTAAACCGAATCACACAGAACAAGGGAGTACCTTGCTCTGATACCAATTGAAAGTGCGTTATATCGACTAGAGGGGGGGGGGTGAATAGGCAATTTTTATGAAAGTCTTCAAAACATGGAAGTTTCGAAGACAAACGATAGAAATAAACCTATTACCATGCAACGGAAGGTAGACTACACTAGGCAAACCATAGTCAAGTATTCAATGGAGTGAGAGCACAATGACTAATAGCAGCAATGTAGTAAGGATCAGGTAGGAAGATGTTATGAAGCCAAACAGAACACGCAGTCACTCAGTGAAGACAAAAGATAGTGCAAACATACAATGACTTCAAAAGGAGTAACAATAAGTAAAGGGAAGGGAAGGATGAAACCAGTGACTCGTTGAAGACAATGATTTGTTGGACCAGTTCCAGTTGCTGTGACAACTGTACGTCTGGTTAGGGCGGCTAGGTATTTAAACCTAAGGACACACAGTCCCGGACACCTAGTCCTGAACACGCAGCTCAGGACACCCAGTCCTCACCATATTCCCCTTGAGCTAAGGTCACACAGACCTCGCCCAATCACTCTGGTAAGTCTTCAAGGTAGACTCCCAAACCTTCACAGACTTCGTTCACCGGCGATCCATAATGTCTCTTGGATGCTCAGAACGCGACGCCTAACCGGCTGGAGGATTCACAGTCCTCAAGTGTAATAAGTCTTCAGATCACACAGACAAGAAGACTTAAGTGATGCCTAATTCTCTTTGGCTCTGGGTGGTTAGGGCTTTATCCTCGCAAGGAATTCTCTCTCAAAGGCTTCAAGGTGGGTTGCTCTCAAACGACAAAAGCCATACTCTAACTCTGAGCAGCCAACCGTTTATGGTTGTAGGGGGTGGGCTATTTATAGCCACTAGGCAACCCGACCTGATTTGTCCGAAATGACCCTGGGTCACTAAGGAACTGACACGTGTTCCAATGGTTAGATTTCAAACTCACACGGCAACTTTACTTGGGCTACAAGCAAAGCTGACTTGTCCGACTCTGGACAAGATTTGCTCTCATAGTCTTCACTCAAAGACATAGGGTTTGTTTAAGCATCACTTCAGTCATTCTGACTGGTTCTCTTGGACCCCACTTAACAGTATGGTGGTTCCTATGACTCAACAAAGAAGAAAAAGAACTACGAAAGATCTAAGTCTTCGAGCTCCATAGGCTTCATGCGATGTCTTCTCTTGTCATAGTCTTCAATGTGAATATCTTCATATACCACCTTTGACATCAATGTCTTCATACATTTTTAGGGGTCATCTCTGGTAGGAAAACCGAATCAATGAGGGACTTCTACCTGTGTTATCCTGCAATTCTCACAAACACATTAGTCCCTCAACTAGGTTTGTCGTCAATACTCCAAAACCAACTAGGGGTGGCAGTAGATGCACTTACAGCACCCCTGTAATTCATACTCTCATAATCCAGTCGACCGCCTCCGGGCTCCGAGACGTAGGGCTATTACTTCCTCCGAGAAGGGCCTGAACTCGTAAACCTTGCGTTCTTACAACTTCTCCATAGCTAAGATCTTGCCTCTCCATACTTACCCCCTACACTACTGTCAAACTTGGAACCACGACAGTTGGCGCCCACCGTGGGGCCGGTGTTTTAGCGTTTGTTGGAGGAGTTGCGACCTTTTCCAACCCGAATCATCATGGTTTTCGGTGGAGTTTTGGTGGAGGGCCGCGAGATCCGTCTCGGTGCGCTCACGTTCATCGTCGACGACTCTGCTTGGCTCCAGGAGGCTCCGCTCGACATGGATGCACTCCCTGTTTGCAGGGCAACGCACTTTAGCGCGTGCGTCTGCGGCGTTCTCCTGCGGCAACCGTCGACCCCCTACCGGTCGGTTCCTGTGTTGTCCTCCCTCCCCGTTTCCCGCCGGCGCAAGCTCTCCGGTCGGTCGAGACTTCACGGTGGGTGAGACACGCGGTGGCACGTCAGTCGGCCACCCCTCAAGTCGCGGCGATCGAGCCCGACGAATCCCTCTACGGCATGTTCGACCTGTCGACTAGCTCCGCAGAGACCGTATCCGAGTGCGACAACAGTGATTCGGCGGCGGAGGTTCTGATGGTCGATGGACCTCCCAGTCCTCCCGGTTTTCCCCGCACCAACGGAGGCACGGGTGGAGGCGACCCGTCGCGTCCCCATGAGGAGTATCTTCCCGAGCCTCTCACGTCGCTGCAGAGAGAAGAACTTCGCCGCCGGAACGTGGATGCACTGCACACTCCTATCGTTGGAGAAACCCCCGAGGCTCGCGCCTTGGAAGACGCGCGCCTGGCAAACTTGACCGAGCGCACTCGAATGGAGAACCTCCAGCGAGCACTCGACGAGCGTGCACGACAACGGGTTCCCGAATCCAGTCGACGTCAGCTCTTCCCGCCCCCACAGGTATATCGAACTCCGATTCAGAATTTAGCAGCTGCCCGTATAGCGAAGTCGATTCAGGCTTCCCAGTCGGAGGCTGGCAAAGGCTTGCTGCAGATCAGAGTGTTACTCCGGGCAGTAGGAGACCAGAATTCCGCTGTTTCTCAGTCGCAGAACAAGATTCACAACAGATCCGTTGCCGCGGACACAATCCAGTCGGCTCACAGCCCGAGATCGCCCTCGAGGCGTGAGGGACGTGGAGACCGGCATGACCAGTATAGGAACCATGAGTAGTATGATCACCGAGTCGATCGTGACGGTCGACGTCGAGTGCCCATGCCTCCCCCGAGGAGCGGGTCGTATGTGCCTCGCCAGCAGGATGACAGGCGCCCTCATAGTGGTGGGCGAAGGATTCCAGTCGACCCCAGAGGGCCAGGCTTTGATGCGAGATCCATTCTCGTCCAAGGTTTGGTCGACAGGAACAGGGCTCACTGAGAAGGTCACGACAGAGATGCACCTACCAGCAGCAGAGTACATGTTTCGGGGCCAGAGTGCTTTAGTAGAGCCATCAGGGCCGCTGTGATTCCTCCCAACTTCAGGTTGGCGACGGGAGTCAGTAAGTTCACTGGCGACTCCAAGCCCGATACTTGGCTTGAGTACTACCGAGTGGCCGTCCAGATTGGCGGCGGCAATGATGAAGTGGCCATGAAGCACCTGCCTCTCATGTTGGAGGGCTCGGCCAGAGCGTGGCTGAACCAGTTAGCGCCTAGCAGCATTTACACTTGGGAAGATCTCCCCCGAGTGTTCGTCACCACATTTGAAGGCACATGCAAGCGACCGGTAGGGCTGACGGAACTACGGTCTTGCGTGCAGAAGCCGAATGAAACTTTGAGGGGTTACATCCAGAGGTGGATCACGTTACATCACTCGGTGGAGAATGTGCCTGACCACCAAGCAGTTTGTGCCTTCAAGGAAGGCGTCAAGTACAGAGAACTGAATTTGAAATTCGGTCAAACCGGATATATGTCCCTGAATCGGATGATGGAGATTTCCACCAAGTACGCTAATGGTGAAGATGAGGATCGACTCAGGAGTGGCAAGCTCAAGTCAGTCGCCCAAGAAACCGGAGGAAATTCCAATCGGAAACAGAAGCGGAAAGCCGAGCCAGCGGCTCCCGGGGAAGCCTTGGCTTTAACCCAAGGAAAGTTTAAAGGGAAACCTAAAGGACCTTGGAACCCCAAAAAGGTTAAAGACCAGGATGGAAATGATGTGTTGGACTTACCATGTCTCGTCCACACAAAGAAATATGAAGAGGGTAATTTCATTTACCCGAAACATACCACTCGACAGTGTCGACTCTTGATCCAGTAGTTCCAGGGCAAGCAGCCCAAAGGTAAGGAAAAGGAGTCGGACAAGGTCGAGGACAAAGAAGACAGTGACGACGGATACCCTCAGGTCAATTCCACTCTGATGATTTTTGCCGATGTTGAAAGCAAAAGTCGACTGAAAGTTATTAACCGAGAGGTGAATATGGTCGCTCCGGCGACACCTAGTTACCTGAAATGGTCTCAGACTGCCATAACATTCGACAAGTCTGACCACCCAACGCACATCGCCACCCCTGGGAGGCAAGCTTTGGTGGTCGACCCAGTTGTTGAAGGCACTCGACTGACCAAAGTTCTGATGGATGGTGGCAGTGGTTTGAACATATTGTATGCTGAGATGTTGAAAGGGATGGGCATTCCGATGTCCAGACTCAGTGCCAGCAACATGAGTTTCCATGGAGTCATTCCTGGGAAGAAGGCTGAATCACTCGACCAGATTGCTCTTGATGTGGTTTTCGGTGATTCCAAAAATTACCGCAAAGAAAAGTTAACATTCGAAGTTGTAGACTTCCAGAGTGCCTACCACGCTATTTTGGGGAGGCCGGCTTATGCACGCTTCATGGCCCAACCATGTTACGTGTACCTCAAATTGAAGATGACTGGCCCCAAAGGTGTGATCGCTATTATGGGCAATCGGAAGAAAGCGGAAGAATGTTTTCAGAAAGGTTCAAAGATCGCTGATGCTCAGATGGCAGTGGTGGAGTTGCAGGAATACTAGAAGACTGCAGACCCAAGTGATTTGTTGCGAGCCAAGAAGCCCGCTACAGAGTCAGTTTTTCAGTCGACTGGCGATACGAAGACAGCTCACATCCACCCGACCGACCCCAGCGCTGCTCCAACTCATATCTCGACAACACTCGACTCCAAATAGGAAGAAGCGCTCATCCAGTTCCTCCGTGAGAACTAGGACATTTTCGCATGGAAGCCCTCTGACATGCCGGGTGTTCCTAGGGAGCTGGCTGAGCACCGCCTAAGAGTTGACTCAAAAGTAAAACCTGTCAAGGAACATCTCCGATGGTCCATCGTCCAGAAGAGAATGGCCATTGGCGAAGAGGTGGCTCGGCTCTTAGCGGCGGAGTTCATCCGAGAAATCTACCACTCCGAGTGGCTCGCCAATGTTGTCATGGTCCCCAAGAAGGACAAGTCACTTTGCATGTGCATTGACTTTAAACATATCAATCGGGCCTGCCCGAAAGATCATTTTCCTCTCCCCCGCATCGACCAGATAGTCGACTCGACTGCGGGATGTGAGCGACTGTCTTTTTTAGACGCCTATTCCGGGTACCATTAGATCCATCTGTATGGGCCTGACGAGATCGAAACAGCTTTCATCACTCCATTCGGGTGCTTCTGTTATGTTACCATGCCATTCGGCCTCAAGAATGTCGGAGCCACATTCATGAGGATGATTCAGAAGTGTTTACTCACCCAAATCAGTCGGAATGTGGAGGCGTACATGGATGATATTGTTGTCAAGTCACGGAAGGGTTCCGACCTACTGACCGACCTTGCTGAAACCTTTGCCAACCTCAGAAGGTTTGATATCAAGCTTAATCCATCAAAATGCACATTCGGGGTTCCTGGCGGAAAGTTACTCGGTTTTCTCGTTTCCAAACGGGGAATCGACGCCAATACAGAAAAAGACGGTACTATACTCCGAATGAAAAGTCCTGTGCGAGTGCACGATGTTCAGAAGCTTACTGGTTGCTTGGCCGCCCTAAGTCGATTCATATCTCGTCTCGGTGGAAAGGCATTGCCTCTTTACCGATTGATGAAGAAGTCTGACAAGTTCGAGTGGACTCCTGAAGCTGACGCAGCGTTCACAGAGCTCAAAGCTCTGCTCTCCACCCAGCCGGTGCTTGCTGCCCCAATCAGCAAGGAGCCTTTGCTTCTTTACATTGCAGCCACAGGACAAGTCGTCAGTACGGTACTTATGGTCGAGCGGGAAGAAGAAGGGAAAACCTTCAAAGTTCAGCGCCCAGTGTATTATATTTCTGAAGTCTTGACCCCATCGAAGCAAAGATATCCTCATTATCAGAAGCTCGTATATGGGATTTATATGACCACAAAGAAAGTTGCCCACTACTTCTCTGATCGTTCCATTATAGTCGTCAGCGATGCTCCGTTGTCAGAGATCTTGCATAACAGGGACGCAACTGGTCGAGTGGCAAAATGGGCGATTGAACTCCTTCCTCTAGATATCAAGTTTGAGGCAAAGAAAGCTATCAAGTCCCAGGCAATCGCGGATTTCGTCGCCGAGTGGATTGAACAGCAACTGCCGACTCAGGTTCACTCGGAGCATTGGACCATGTTCTTCGACGGTTCCAAGATGCTAAATGGTTTCGGCGCCGGGGTGGTGTTGGTCTCCCCCAGAGGAGATAAACTCAGATATGTTCTTCAAATCCACTTTGATTCCTCTAACAACGAGTCAAAATATGAAGCACTTTTATATGGGTTGCGCATGGCTATTTCACTCGGCGTCCATCGCCTCATGGTCTATGGCGACTCAGATTTGGTGGTTAATCAAGTGATGAAGGAATGGGACGTCAGAAGTCAGCCATGACTGGTTATTGCAATGCAGTGAGAAAGCTGGAGAAGAAATTCGAGGGGTTAGAGCTTCATCACATACCCCGACTGAAAAATCAAGCAACTGACGATCTGGCAAAAATAGGTTCCAAAAGAGAAGCCATTCCCAACAATGTGTTTTTGGAACACATCCACACACCATCAGTCCAGGAGGATCCCTTCACTGAAGAGGCGCCGCAGCCAAAAAGCGCCACAGATCCGACTGAAGTTGAAGTTCCAGCAGTGGTCGACTTGATCATGGAAGTCTTGGTTATCACTCCCGTCTAGACAGAACCGTACATCGCGTACATCCTAAGGAAAGAACTCCCAGAAGACGAAGAAGAGGCTCGACAGATCGTCCGTTGATCCAAGGCCTTTACAGTCATAAAGGGACAGTTATATAGAGAAAGCGCGACTGGGGTCGGCCAGAAGTGTATTACACCAGAAGAAGGTCAGATGATCCTTAACGATATCCACCCAGGGACCTGTGGTCATCATGCGTCCTCTCGGACCATTGTGACTAAAGCATACTGAGCAGGGTTCTACTGGCCAAGAGCCAATGAGATGGCAAAAGAGATAGTCGACAAATGTGAAGGATGTCAGTATTACTCCAATATGCTGCACAAGCCCGCGTCAGCCCTGAAAACCATTCCACTCGTCTGGCCCTTCGTTGTTTGGGGGCTGGACATGGTTGGACCACTGAGAACAGGCAGGAGCGGCTTCACTCATGTGCTGGTAGCAGTCGACAAGTTCACCAAATGGATTGAAGCCAAGCCTATCAAGAATCTTGATGCTTGCACCGCTATCAGTTTCATCAGAGAGTTGACATTCAGATATGGAGTTCCACACAACATCATCACCGACAACGGGTCAAACTTCGATTCCGACAAATTTAGGGCCTTTTGCGCCTCTCAGGGCACTCGAGTCGACTATGCTTCGGTCGCTCACCCCCAGTCGAATGGGCAAGCAGAAACAGCAAACGACCTGATTCTCAAAGGACTGAAACCCCAATTGATGCGCGATCTCAAGCACGCAGCAGGTGCATGGGTCGACGAGCTTCCATCAGTCCTTTGGGGATTAAGAACAACCCCAAATCGATCGACCGGAAGAACCCCATTCTTTCTGGTCTACGGAGCCGAGGCAGTCTTACCGAGTGACCTGCTTCACAACGATCCCCGAGTCGAGCTCTACTCTAAAGATGAAGCAGAACAAGCCCGGCAGGACGCAGTCGATCTCCTAGAAGAAGAAAGAGAAATGGCCTTGATTCGATCGACCATCTATCAGCAAGACTTGTGTCGATTCCATGCCAGAAACGTGAAGAGCCGAGCCTTCCAAGAAGGAGACTTAGTCCTCCGAGTGGATCAGCAGAAACCACACAAGCTCGCTCCTACTTGGGAAGGCCCCTTCATAGTCACCAGAGTCCTCCACAATGGATCATACCACCTCTACAATGTCGATCGCCAGATTGATGAGCCACGAGCCTGGAATGCAGAGCTACTCTGCCCCTTTTATACTTGAGTTATAATTCAGATAAGATGTAATAAGAAAAAACTCCTGTAATTTATTTATCAAAGACAAGAGCATTATAATTTTCGCAGTGATTATTATTGTTTTTGTTTACGTAAGAAATCCCCTAGTGGGTGACTTAGCTGCGAATCCGCTTCGCCTAAGTTTATAAAAACGATTTCCTACCGAGTGGCGAGCCAGCCTCCCACTCGAAGCCTTAGCTGCGAATCCGTTTCGCCTAAGTTTGAAAAAAAATCCTACCGAGTGGAGAGCAGCCCTCCCACTCGGGGGCTTAGCTGCAGTCCAGTACTCGCCTAAGTTCTCTCGCTTGAGGACTTAGCTGCAGTCAGGCACTCGCCTAAGTTTGAAAAAATCCTACCGAGTGGAGAGCAGCCCTCCCACTCGGGGGCTTAGCTGCAGTCCAGTACTCGCCTAAGTTCTCTCGCTTGAGGACTTAGCTGCAGTTAGGCACTCGCCTAAGTTTGAAAAAATCCTACCGAGTGGAGAGCAGCCCTCCCACTCGGGGGCTTAGCTGCAGTCCAGTACTTGCCTAAGTTCTCTCTCTTGAGGACTTAGCTGCAGTCAGGCACTCGCCTAAGTTTGAAAAAATCCTACCGAGTGGAGAGCATCCCTCCCACTCGGGGGATTAGGTGCAGTCCAGTACTCGCCTAAGTTCTCTCGCTTGAGGACTTAGCTGCGGTCAGGCACTCGCCTAAGTTTGAAAAAATCCTACTGAGTGGAGAGCAGCCCTCCCACTCGGGGGCTTAGCTGCAGTCCAGTACTCGCCTAAGTTCTCTCGCTTGAGGACTTAGCTGCAGTCAGGCACTCGCCTAAGTTTGAAAAAATCCTACCGAGTGGAGAGCAGCCCTCCCACTCAGGGGCTTAGCTGCAGTACAGTACTCGCCTAAGTTCTCTCGGTTGAGGACTTAGCTGCAGTCAGACACTCGCCTAAGTTTGAAAAAATCCTACCGAGTGGAGAGCAGCCCTCCCACTCGGGGGCTTAGCTGCAGTCCAGTACTCGTCTAAGTTCTCTCGCTTGAGGACTTAGCTGCAGTCAGGCACTCGCCTAAGTTTGAAAAAATCCTACCGAGTGGAGAGCAGCCCTCCCACTCGGGGGCTTAGCTGCAGTCCAGTACTCGCCTAAGTTCTCTCGCTTGAGGACTTAGCTGCAGTCAGGCACTCGCCTAAGTTTCAAAAAATCATACCGAGTGGAGAGCAGCCCTCCCACTCAGGGGCTTAGCTGCAGTCCAGTACTCGCCTAAGTTCTCTCTCTTGAGGACTTAGCTGCAGTCAGGCACTCGCCTAAGTTTGAAAAAATCCTACCGAGTGGAGAGCATCCCTCCCACTCGGGGGATTAGCTGCAGTCCAGTACTCGCCTAAGTTTGAAAAACAAAAAATCCTACCGAGTGGAGAGCAGCCCTCCCACTCGGAGGCTTAGCTGCAGTCCAGTGCTCGCCTAAGTTCTCTCGCTTGAGGACTTAGCTGCAGTCAGGCACTCACCTAAGTTTGAAAAATCCTACCGAGTGGAGAGCAGTCCTCCCACTCGGGGGCTTAGCTGCAGTCTGGTACTCGCCTAAGTTTTCTCGTTTGAAGACTTAGCTGCGGTCAGGTACTCGCCTAAGTACGAAACACATCCCGCTCTGCAGTAACTGTTGGAAATATGCCCTAGAGGCAATAATAAATTGGTTATTATTATATTTCCTTGTTCATGATAATCATTTATTATCCATGCTAGAATTGTATTGGTAGGAAACTCAGATACATGTGTGGATACATAGACAACACCGTGTCCCTAGTAAGCCTCTAGTTGACTAGCTCGTTGATCAATAGATGGTTACGGTTTCCTGACCATGGACATTGGATGTCGTTGATAACAGGATCACATCATTAGGAGAATGATGTGATGGACAAGACCCAATCCTAAGCCTAGCACAAAGATCGTGTAGTTCGTATGCTAAAGCTTTTCTAATGTCAAGTATCATTTCCTTAGACCATGAGATTGTGCAACTCCCGGATACCGTAGGAGTGCTTTGGGTGTGCCAAACGTCACAACGTAACTGGGTGGCTATAAAGGTTCACTACAGGTATCTCCGAAAGTGTCTGTTGGGTTGGCACGAATCAAGACTGGGATTTGTCACTCCGTGTAAACGGAGAGGTATCTCTGGGCCCACTCGGTAGGACATCATCATAATGTGCACAATGTGACCAAGGAGTTGATCACGGGATGATGTGTTACGGAACGAGTAAAGAGACTTGCCAGTAACGAGATTGAACAAGGTATCGGGATACCGATGATCGAATCTCGGGCAAGTATCGTACCGCTAGACAAAGGGAATTGTATACGGGATTGATTAAGTCCTTGACATCGTGGTTCATCCGATGAGATCATCGTGGAACATGTGGGAGCCAACATGGGTATCCAGATCCCGCTGTTGGTTATTGACCGGAGAGTTGTCTCGGCCATGTCTGCTTGACTCCAGAACCCGTAGGGTCTACACACTTAAGGTTCGATGACGCTAGGGTTATAGGGAAAGTATGTATGCGGTTACCGAATGTTGTTCGGAGTCCCGGATGAGATCCCGGACGTCACGAGGAGTTCCGGAATGGTCCGGAGGTAAAGATTTATATATGGGAAGTCCTATTTTGGTCACCGGAAAAGTTTCGGGTGCTATCGGTAACGTACCGGGACCACCGGGAGGGTCCCGAGGGTCCACCAGGTGGGGCTACCTGCCCCAGAGGGCTGCGTGGGCCAAGTGTGAGAGGGGACCAGCCCCAGGTGGGCTGGTGCACCCCCCACCAGGGCCCAAGGCGAAGAGAGAAGGGAAAAAGGGGAAACCCTAGGCTCAGATGGGCCTAAGGCCCACCTAGTGGTGCGCCCCCCTCTCTCCCCCCTTGTCCGCCACCCTAGATGGGTTTGGGGCTGCCGCACCCCTTGGGGTGGAAACCCTAAAGGGGGCGCACCCCCTCCCTCTCCCCTATATATACTTGAGGACTTTGGGGCTGCCAACACATGAGTTTTGACCTCTCCATGGCGCAGCCCTGCCTCTCTCCCTACTCCTCTCCCGTGGTGCTTGGCGAAGCCCTGCAGGATTGCCACGCTCCTCCACCACCACCACGCTATCGTGCTGCTGCTGGATGGAGTCTTCCCCAACCTCTCCTTCTCCCCTTGCTGGATCAAGGCGTAGGAGACGTCACCGGGCTGCACGTGTGTTGAACGCGGAGGTGCCGTCCGTTCGGCACTAGGATCTCCGGTAATTTGAATCACGACGAGTACGACTCCATCAACCCCGTTCACTTGAAGGCTTCCGCTTAGCGATCTACAAGGGTATGTAGATGCACTCTCCTTCCCCTCGTTGCTAGATTACTCCATAGATTGATCTTGGTGATGCATAGAAAATTTTGAATTTCTGCTACGTTCCCCAACAGTGGCATCATGAGCTAGGTCTATGCGTAGTTTCTATGCACGAGTAGAACACAAAGCAGTTGTGGGCGTTGATATTGTCAATTTACTTGCCGTTACTAGTCTTATCTTGATTCGGCGGCATCGTGGGATGAAGCGGCCCGGACCGACCTTACACGTACTCTTACGTGAGACTGGTTCCACCGACTGACATGCACTAGTTGCATAAGGTGGCTAGCGGGTGTCTGTCTCTCCCACTTTAGTCGGATCGGATTCGATGAAAAGGGTCCTTATGAAGGGTAAATAGAAATTGGCATATCACGTTGTGGTTTTCGCGTAGGTAAGAAACGTTCTTGCTAGAAACCTATAGCAGCCACGTAAAAACTTGCAACAACAATTAGAGGACGTCTAACTTGTTTTTGCAGCATATGCCTTGTGATGTGATATGGCCAAAAGGATGTGATGAATGATATATGTGATGTATGAGATTGATCATGTTCTTCTAATAGGAATCATGACTTGCATGTCGATGAGTATGAAAACCGGCATGAGCCATAGGAGTTGTCTTAATTTATTTATGACCTGCGTGTCAACATAAACGTCATGTAATTACTTTACTTTATTGCTAAAGCGTTAGCCATAGTAGTAGAAGTAATAGATGACGAGACAACTTCAAGAAGACACGATGATGGAGATCATGATGATGGAGATCATGGTGTCATGCCGGTGACAACGATGATCATGGAGCCCCGAAGATGGAGATCAAAAGGAGCAAAATGATATTGGCCATATCATGTCACTATTTGATTGCATGTGATGTTTATCATGTTTTACATCTTATTTGCTTAGAACGACGGTAGCTTAAATAAGATGATCCCTCGCAATAATTTCGAGAAAGTGTTCCCCCTAACTATGCACCGTTGCGAAGGTTCGTCGTTTTGAAGCACCACGTGATGATCGGGTGTGATAGATTCTAACGTTCGAATACAACGGGTGTAAGCCAGATTTACACACGCAATACACTTAGGTTGACTTGACGAGCCTAGCATGTACAGACATGGCCTCGGAACACGGAAGACCGAAAGGTCGAACATGAGTCGTATAGAAGATACGATCAACATGAGATGTTCACCGTTGATGACTAGTCCGTCTCACGTGATGATCGGACACGACCTAGTTGATTCGGATCATGTTTCACTTAGATGACTAGAGGGATGTCTATCTGAGTGGGAGTTCATTAAATAATTAGATTAGATGAACTCAATTATCATGAACATAGTCTAAATTGTCTTTGCAAATATATTGTAGATAAATAGCACACGTTGTAGCTCCCTGTTTCAATACGTTCCTAGAGAAAGATTAAGTTGAAAGATATTGTAAGCAATGATGCGGACTAGGTCCATAGTCTGAGGAGTGTCCTCACTGCTAAACAGAAGGCTTACGTCTTTGATGCACTGCTCGATGTGCAAACCCCTACAACGTCGTCTATGGATGTTGTGAACACCTGACAGACACATCCTGATGACTACTTGATAGTTTAGTGCACCATACTTTACGGCTTAGAATCGGGATTCCAATGACGTTTTGAACGCCATAGAACATATGAGATGTTCCAAGAGGTGAAATTGGGATTTCAGGCTCATGCCCGTGTTGAGAGGTGTGAGACCTCTGACAAGTTCTTTTGCCAACAAGATGGAGGAGAATAGCTCAGCTAGTGAGCATGTGCTCAGAATGTCTGGGTGCTACAATCACTTAAATCAAGTGGGAGTTAAACTTCCAGATAAGATAGTGATTGATAGAGTTCTCTAGCCACTATCACTAAGCTACTAGATCTTCGTGATGAACTATGACATGCAAGGGATGGAGTTGATCCCGGAGCTGTTCGCGGTGCTTAAGACCGCAAAAGGTAGAAATCAAGAAGGAGCATCAAGTGTTGATGGTTTAACAAGACCACTGGTTTCAAGAAGGGCAAGGGCTAGAAGGGAAACTTCATGGATGGCAAACCAGTTGCCGCTCCAGTGAAGGAACCCAAGGTTGAACCCAAACCCGAGACTAAGTGCTTCTATTGTAAGGGGAACGGTCACTGGTAGCGGAATTACCCCAAATGCATGGTAGATAAGAAGGCTGGCAACTTCAACAAAGTATATACGTGTTATTAATGTGTACCTCGCTAGTACTCCTGGTAGCACCTGGGTATTGGATACCGGTTCAGTTGCTATTATTGGTGACATGAAGCAAAATCTATGGACTAAACGGAGACTGGCTAAGGGCGAGGTGACGATGTGTGTATTTCCAAAGTTGATGAGATCAACATCGCACGCTCCATCTGCCTTCGGGATTAGTATTGAACCTAGATAAATGTTATCAGGTGTCTATGTTGAGCATGAATATGATTAGATCATGTTCATTGCAATACGGTCATTCATTTAAGTTAGAGAATAATGGTTATTCTGTTTACATGAATGATACCTTTCATGGTCATGCACCCTATGTGAATGGTTCATTGAATCTCGGTCGTGGTGATACACATGTTCACGCCAAAAGATGTAGAGTTAATAATGATAGTACCACTTTCTTGTGGCACTGCCGCTTAGGTCATATTGGCATAAGATGCATGAAGAAACTCCATGTCGATGGATGTTTGGAGTCACTTGATTTTGAATCGCTTGACACATGTGAGCCATGCCTCATGGGCAGGATGACTAAGACCCCGTTTTCAGGTACAATGAAACAGGCAAGTGACTTGTTGGAAATCATACATGCTGATGTGTGTGGTCCAATGAGGATTGAAGCGTGCGGTAGATATCGCTATTTTCTCATCTTCACTTACGATTTGAGTAGATATAGGTATATTTACTTAATGAAGCACAAGTCTGAAACGTTTGAAAAGTTCAAGCGATTTCAGAGTGAAGTTAAGAATCATCATAACAATAAGATCATGTTCCTACGATCTGATCAAAAGGGGATTTTCTGAGTTATGAGTTTGGCAAATCACTTAAGACATTGTGGAATTGTTTCATAGTTGAAGCCACCTGGAACACCACAGTTGTAATGGTGTGTCCGGAAGTCGTAATCGAACCCTATGAGATATGGTGCGATCTATGATGTCTCTTACCAATCTACCATTTTCATTTTGAGGTTATGCGTTAGAGACAGCTGCATTCACTTTAGATAGGACACCATCTAAGTCCGTTGAGACGGCGTCGTATGAACATTGGTTTGGCAAGAAACCAAAGTTGTCGTTTCTTAATGTTTGGGGCTGCGATGCTTAAGGCTTCAGCCGGAGAAGCTCGAACCCAAAGCAGACAAACACATCTTCATAGGATACCCAAAGGTGACAGTTGGGTATACCTTCTATCTCAGATCCGAGGGCAAATTGTTTGTCGCTAAGAACGGGTCCTTTCTCGAGAAGGAGTTTCTCTCGAAAGAATTGAGTGGGAGGAAGATAGAACTTGATGAGGTTGTCGAACCTTTACTTCAACCAGAGAGTGATGCAACACAGAAAGATGTTTTCTGTGGCGCCTACGTCTGTTGAATAGGAAGTTAATGATAGTGATCATGAAGCTTCGGATCAAGTTGCTATCAAACCTCTTAGGTCGACAAGGATATGTACTACTCCTAAGTGGTACGGTAATCCTGTCTTAGATATCATGTTGTTAGACAACAATGAACCTACGAGCTATGGAGAAGCGATGGTGGGCCCGTATTCCGACAAATGGTTAGAAGCCATGAAATCCGAGATAGGATCCATATATCAGAACAAAGTATGGACTTTGGTGGACTTGCCCGATGATCGGCAAGCCATTGAGATAAATGGATCTTTAAGAAGAAGACGGACGTGGGCGGTAATGTTACCGTCTATGAAGCTCGACTTGTGGGAAAGAGTCTTTTCACAAGTTCAAGGAGTTGACTACGATGAGAATTTCTCACCCGTAGCGATGCTTAAGTCCGTCGGAATCATGTTAGCATTAGCTGTATTTTTCGATTATGAAATCTTACAGATGGATGTCAAAACAAGTTTTCTTACCAGTTTTCGTAAGAAAAGTTGTATGTGATACAATAAAAGGTTTTGTCGATCCTAAGGATGCTAAAAGGTATGCTGGCTCCAGCGATCCTTCTATGGACTAGAGCAAGCATCTCGGAATCGGAATATATGCTTTGATGGAGTGATCAAAGCTTTTAGGTTTATACAATGTTTGCTAGAAACTTGTATTTACAAGAAAGTGAGTGGGAGCACTACAATATTTCTGATAAGTATATGTGGATGACATATTGTTGATCTGAAATAATGTAGAATTTCTGGAAAGCATAAACGGTTGTTTGAAGAGTGATTTTCAAAGGAAGACCTGGATAAAGCTGCTTACATATTGGGCATCAAGATCTATAGAAATAGATCAAGACGCCTGATGATACTTTCAAAGAACGCACACCTTGACATGTTTTTGAAAGAGTTCAAAATAGATCAGTCAAAGAAGGGGTTCTTACCTGAGTTGTAAGGTGTGAAGTTGAGTAAGACTCAAAGATTGACCACGGCAGAAGAAAGAGCAAGGATGAAGGTCGTCCCCTATGCTCTTGTCATAGGCTCTATACGGTATGCCATGCTGAGTACCGCACCTGATGTGTGCCTTGCCACATGTCTGGCAAGAGGGTACAAAGGTGATCTAGGAGTAGATCACCAGATAGCGGTCAAAATTATCCATAGAGGAATAAGGAAATGTTTCTCGGTTATGGAGGTGATAAAGAGTTCGACGTAAAGAGTTACGTCGATGCAAGCTTAACACCTATCCGGATAGCTCTGAGTAGAGATACCGGATACGTATAATGGAGCAACAATTTGGAATAGCTCCAAGTGGAACGTGGTAGCAGCATCTACGATATGACATAAAGTTTTGCGAAGTACATAGGGATCTGAATATGGCAAGACCCGTTGACTACAACCTCTCTCACAAGCATAACATGATCAAACCCAGAACTCATTGAGTATTAATCACATAGTGATGTGAACTAGATTAGTGACTCTAGTAAACTCTTTGGATGTTGGTCACATGGCGATGTGACCTGTGAGTGTTAATCACATGGCGATGTGAACTAGATTATTGACTCTAGTGCAAGTGGGAGACTGTTGGAAATATGCCCTAGAGGCAATAATAAATTGGTTATTATTATATTTCCTTGTTCATGATAATCGTTTATTATCCATGCTAGAATTGTATTGATAGGAAACTCAGATACATGTGTGGATACATAGACAACACCATGTCCCTAGTAAGCCTCTAGTTGACTAGCTCGTTGATCAATAGATGGTTACGGTTTCCTGACCATGGACATTGGATGTCGTTGATAACGGGATCACATCATTAGGAGAATGATGTGATGGACAAGACCCAATCCTAAGCCTAGCACAAAGATCGTGTAGTTCGTATGCTAAAGCTTTTCTAATGTCAAGTATCATTTCCATAGACCATGAGATTGTGCAACTCCCGGATACCGTAGGAATGCTTTGGGTTTACCAAACGTTACAACGTAACTGGGTGGCTATAAAGGTTCACTACATGTATCTCCGAAAGTGTCTGTTGGGTTGGCACGAATCGAGACTGGGATTTGTCACTCCGTGTAGAGAGGTATCTCTGGGCCCACTCGGTAGGACATCATCATAATGTGCACAATGTGACCAAGGAGTTGATCACAGGATGATGTGTTACGGAACGAGTAAAGAGACTTGCCAGTAACGAGATTGAACAAGGTATCAGGATACCGACGATCGAATCTCGGGCAAGTATCGTATCGCTAGACAAAGGGAATTGTATACGGGATTGATTAAGTCCTTGACATCGTGGTTCATCCGATGAGATCATCGTGGAACATGTGGGAGCCAACATGGGTATCCAGATCCCGCTATTCGTTATTGACCGGAGAGTTGTCTCGGCCATGTCTGCATGACTCCCGAACCCGTAGGGTCTACACACTTAAGGTTCGATGACGCTAGGGTTATAGGGAAAGTATGTATGAGGTTACCGAATGTTGTTCGGAGTCCCGGATGAGATCCCGGACGTCATGAGGAGTTCCGGAATGGTCCGGAGGTAAAGATTTATATATGGGAAGTCCTGTTTTGATCACCGGAAAAGTTTCGGGTGCTATCGGTAACGTACCGGGACCACCGAGAGGGTCCCGGGGGTCCACCAGGTGGGGCTACCTGCCCCAGAGGGCTGCGTGGGCCAAGTGTGAGAGGGGACTAGCCCTAGGTGGGCTGGTGCGCCCCCCCACCAGGGCCCAAGGCGAAGAGAGAAGGGAAAAAGGGGAAACCCTAGGCTCAGATGGGCCTAAGGCCCACCTAGTGGTGCGCCCCCCTCTCTCCCCCCTTGGCCGCCACCCTAGATGGGTTTGGGGCTGCCGCACCCCTTGGGGTGGAAACCCTAAAGGGGGCGCACCCCCCTCCCTCTCCCCTATATATACTTGAGGACTTTGGGGCTGCCAACACATGAGTTTTGACCTCTCCATGGCGCAGCCCTGCCTCTCTCCCTACTCCTCTCCCGCGGTGCTTGGCGAAGCCCTGCAGGATTGCCACGCTCCTCCACCACCACTACGCCGTCGTTTTGCTGCTGGATGGAGTCTTCCCCAACCTCTCCTTCTCCCCTTGCTGGATCAAGGCGTAGGAGACGTCACCGGGCTGCACGTGTGTTGAACGCGGAGGTGCCGTCCGTTCGGCACTAGGATCTCCGGTGATTTGAATCACGACGAGTACGACTCCATCAACCCCGTTCACTTGAACGCTTTCTCTTAGCGATCTACAAGGGTATGTAGATGCACTCTCCTTCCCCTCGTTGCTAGATTACTCCATAGATTGATCTTGGTGATGCGTAGAAAATTTTGAATTTCTGCTACGTTCCCCAACAGTAACAAGCTGCAGATCGACAGCCACCTCCTCCTTGGAGAGCTTCGCCACAAATACAACATGCACTCCATCCTGCTCTGCAGTAACGAGGTGCAGGTCGACTGCTACCTTCCCCTTCGGAGCCGCGCCACAAGTACAAAAAAGTTGTCTTGAAAGAAGAACTATTTCCACTCGACGGGGGATTCCTAAAGATATTCAACGATAAACCGAGTTCAGATAAATCCTAAAGGGTCCGGACCACAGGTCAAAGTGCTCAGGCATTCAGCCCGAAAGACTTTAACGGTTACAAAAACCACTCGGCATTCCGAGGCAAATTTAAGGTGGGGCATAAAAGTTTGTTCACTCCACAGGAGGAGGGCTGGCAGGCTCGACGAACTCGTCCAGGTCGATGCCATCGGCAATCCGAGTGGCGGAAGCAATGAAAGTCTCCATAAAAGTTCAGAAGTCGTGCTTCTGGGTGTTGGCGACCTTGATTGCGGCCAGCTTATCTTGTCGCACCTCCTTGCAGTGGACACGAACCAAAGACAGAGCCACATCAGCGCCACACCAAGCAAAAGACTTCTTCCACTCCTGCACTCGGTCAGGGATTCCGTTAAGTCGAGTCATCAGAGACTCAAGATCGTTTTGAAGTGTGGCCTTTGGCCAAAGTGCCGGGTCGATCCGTGACATGGCGACCTTCAGTCGAGCCAAGTAGTCCACGACACAGTCGATGCGAGATTCCAGTCGGAGCAGATTCATGGCAATTTCATCTTTCACGGGAGAGTTGATTGGATCCAAACCTGGTTCAATCCGCCTAGTCTCCTCTTCGAAGTTCTGGCAAAACTCTGCATTCACGATCCAAGGATAAGTCAATTTTCGTACACTGAGTCGACACAAAAAAAAATCAGTCGGAACAGAATGTGCACCTTCAAGCTTGATGAACAACTTCTTGGCAAGACTTCTCAGATAGCTCTCCAGATCATCCCTCCTGCGAGCAATGCTTTCCATTTTCTCGCCCTGGACGAGATTCGCCTTCTTCCAGCGCGAGCACTCCTTGTTGGAGTCATTCAGAGCAGACTTCAGCCTGGTATTCTCTTCCTCCAACTGGCCGACCGAAGCCAGCTTCTGTTCGGCCAGAGCGACTCTGTCGTCACCTTCCTTTCGGGCAGCAGCCAGATTCTGGTCCTTCTTTGCTAGAGCTTCTCTCAGCTTTTCTGCAAAGAAATGGTGCTTGATTCAGAAAGAGCAGAAGGGTACTCAAGCCCAAGGCAAACCAGTCGACAAACTCGTCTTACCATTGGCACCATCCTTAGCCTTTTGCAGCTCTGTCTTGGCCAGCTCCAAGTCAAGGTTCAGTTGGATCTGCTGTTTCTCCAAATCAGCAAAGCGAGCTCCCAGATCACAAGATTTCTGCAATCAAAGAGGAGAAGTTATTTTACAGCGAAAAACAACAAAGGCAATAAATACTAAGACTACGGTCGACTGCCCGCAGTCCACCATAGTCTCGGGGACTACGCCCAGTGGGTGCACTTTGCGTGCCCCCACCGGTTCTGATCCCACTCGACCGGCCCGCTGAAGTCGAGTCCAGGAAGTAAAAAAAAGGCAGAAAGAGAGAAAGTAGAACTCAGACTACAATCGACTGCCAGCAGTCCACCGTAGTCTCAGGGACTACACCCAGTGGGTGCACTTTGCGTGCCCCCACCGATTCTGATCCCACTCAACCAGACTGAGTGGAAGAGACAAACTACCAGTTTGGTTTATACATTCGAAAAATACAACGACTACAGTCGACTGCCAGCAGTCCACTGTAGTGTCGGGGACTACACCCAATGGGTGCACTCAGCGTGCCCCCACCGGTTCAAAATTTCAATCGACGCACCCAGTGGGTGTACAGATGCAAAGATTTTCGGAAAAGAGTCTTCAGATAACATATCCTAACAAAACAAGCAGTGACCAATTAACCTGAACATTGCTTTGAAGGGCCGAGCTGGCGTCGTAGGCAGCCTGACTGGCGTCCCGCACCATCCTCATCTTCTCCATCATGATGCCCGCCTGACGTATGGCTTCCTTGGCAGCATTCGCTTCATCCTCTGGGACATGATGGGTCGCAAAAACTGAAGGTGGGTTGACGGGAGCCTGAGCAGTCGACGAAGAGGGCAAGGCACTCAACAGTGGCACAACAAAGGTAACAGAACCCTGATTGGCGTCGCCAGTGTCCTGAACGACTGATTCCGTCCTTGGCGTCGACTGTGGCGCCTTGCTTGTAGGAGCCTGCCTATTTTTCCTCGTAAAAGGCCTCTCGGGCTCTTCATCATCATCAGGGAGGTCAATAACGTTGGGAGCTATGCAAAGTTCAATCGTCAAAATCACATCACCCAATGGTACACATTGCAGTTGAACCGACCAAAATAAAGACAGTATGGCAGGAGTCATGCCCAGTTTCGACGTGACCGCATCCTCCATCACCTCATCATCATCCCTGTAAGCTGAGGTCCTAGAAGTGGCAGCGCTGGCAGTTCCAAAGTTCGTCCGGTTAAAACAAGAAAAACAAACGGCGCTGAGCGTCGAGTGTATACAGAGGAAGACACTTACGCAGAAGCGACGGGGATGTCAATCTTAATCTTCGGCAACACCTTCCGGATTTTCGGCTCCGCAACTTTGGGGTGCTTGGGCGCTTTCTCGGTAGGGGTTGGTGAAGAGATCCGAGGACGCTTCGAAGATTGACCAGCTTGAGCAGTCGCCTTTTTATGGATGCTCGGTCGTTCTTGGGCAAGTTTGGATCGCCTCTCCCTGCGAGGAGGCGACTCGACTTCTTCTTCGTTGCTTGAGTCTTCGCTTTCTCCATCCTCTTCACCATCAGAAGTCCACTCGCCACTGTCGCCGCCGCTCGCCTCGCCTTCCAAGTCTTGCCCTTGCTCTCCATTGGGCATCGAGTACATTTCAATGAGGGCCTGAAAAAATAACAATCAAAAGACATTCAGTCGACCGCAAACGGGACATCACATGGAGAGTCGGAAAGTTACTTACAGAAACATACCTGCTCCGGCTGACGCGAGTTGTCGAATGGAGTCACCCTCCTGGATCCCCGAGGGTTGTCTTTGTTGCCAGTGATTCCTCTCAACCAGCTCTCCAAGGTATCCTCACTGACCTCATCCGGGTGGATCCGAGTGGTATCTTCGAGCCCATAATACATCCACATCGGATGATCGCGCGCCTGAAGGGGTTGGATGCGTCGACCGAGAAAGACCTCCAGCAGATCCATCCCGGTCACTCCGTCACGGACGAGCTGGACGACCCGTTCGACCAGCTCCTTGACCTGCGCCTTCTCTTCTGGGACTATCTTCAGGGGAGCAGGCTTCTCCACTCAAGCCAAGGAGAAAGGAGGAAGCCCAGTCGACTGGCCAGGGGTCGGCTGATCCTTGCAGTAAAACCAAGTCGACTGCCAGCCCCGGACCGAGTCAGGAAGGATCATCGCTGGGAAAGTACTTTTGCTCCTCATCTGGATCCCCAGACCACCGCACATCTGGATCACCCGAGTCCTCTCGTCACTCGACTTGGTCTTTTTGACCGACTGGGAATGGCAAGTGAAGATATGTTTGAAGAGCCCCTAGTGCGGTCGACAGCCCAAGAAGTTTTCGCACATAAACACGAAAGCGGCCAGATAGACTATGGTATTCGGAGTAAAATGGTGGAGCTGAGCCCCAAAGAAGTTCAAAAAAACCCGGAAGAAAGGGTGGGGAGGCAGCGAGAACCCACGATCTATGTGAGTTGCTAAGAGGACGCACTCACCCTCTCTGGGCTGCGGCTCAGTTTCGTCTCCCGGGAGCCGAGCCGACTTGTGGGGGATAAATCCCCCTTCCACCAGGTCGTCGAGGTCGTCCTGCGTGATTGCCGAGCGGATCCAGTCGCCCTGGATCCAGCCCGCCGGCAGGCCGGACCTCGACGAGGATCCGCCCCGGTTGGTCCGCTTTCCCTTCGCCTTCGCGGTTGCCTTCTTCGCGCATTTCAGCGCCGCCGTCTTGTCCTTCCCCATGGTGGCAGTTTGAGCTCGAGCAGAGATCCGGCGACGAGAAGGGAGCAAGGGTGGCGGGGAAATCGGGAGAAAACAAAGAGAGAATGGTGGCGTGCGGAACAGAGCCCCGGCCCAACGCCTTATATGAGGCTGCTTCCGAGTGGCTGACTGGTAGGCCCGGACGGCCCTGCCAAATCCCGTGGCGATCGCGCGCGTGATACGTGGTGAAAATGGTGGCGCGGGGATCGAGGCGGCTCCGCGCTATCCCATCCGTTTACTGCGGCCTCTCCCGTCCCGCGCGCTTCCCGAAATTTGGATCCCACGAAATCTGCGGGCAGCAGAACAACTCGTTTGACCGAATATCTCCTCCGCACCGTCACTCAGAACTCTTCAAGTATAAGAACTCACTCGACAAAACCTAAGAATGGGTCAAGGCGACTGGAAAGAAAGTTGTTGTCATCACTCTGGTCCATTGATCCAAAACAAGGTATGCTCACGACATGAAAAATGAGTCGGAGATGTGCTCAAACCCTTTCCCACTCAAACCTTGATCCATTTGGGGGCTAATGATGAAGCTATGTACCTAGGGTAGGGTCATGGACCTGTCCAAACTGACCTACCCAAGGACACCTCCAGAAGAAATCACATTTCAATCGACTTGGCGGTGTTTCACTCGACGGACTCGAAGACACTCAACCAAGAAGCAACCACTCGACCAAGATCCAACCACCCGATGACCAGGAGACCTAAAGTCACTCCGCACGCTAACGGTCGGTCATTAAGTAGCTTTTATGGTCATCATAGCACTTTATTAGGGGCATTACCAGTAACGCCCGACCTTAATGTACTTAAAACCCTACATAACTGAGGGCCGGAGGGGTCTGGCGGACTCTATATAAGCCACCCCCCTCCTCAGTGTAAAGGGTTCGCACCCCTGTAATTCATACTCTCATAATCCAGTCGACCGCCTCCGGGCTCCGAGACGTAGGGCTATTACTTCCTCCGAGAAGGGCCTGAACTCGTAAACCTTGCGCTCTTACAACTTCTCCATAGCTAAGATCTTGCCTCTCCATACTTACCCCCCTACACTACTGTCAGACTTGGAACCATGACATGCGGCGGGCGGAGTTCGTGCTCCGGCAAAAAACACTTGTGTACTTGCGTCTTTCTTCTTCCTCTACTCTTCTTCTTCCTCGAGAGTTGAGAGAGCGGAGAGAGGTGCTGCTGAGCGAGAGGAAGAGGAAGGTCGCGGCAACAACAGAATCATGTCTAAATTGGCGATATGGGACTAAAAATCTAGCCGTTGTGCTAGTATAGTCCTTCATTTACCGGAGTAACCACCGCCCGCGTGCCTTCAACTTGCGTGAGTCGTACGTTTGGCCCCCATGTCTCCATCGATGCGACCTTTACTTGCATCTTCCTTCTCCCCAATCGGCAACGCTGCTCGCCACCTGTCTCCTCCTATACCAGTCCAAGAAACGACATCCTCAATGGCAACAGACCAAGAATGGAGAAGACGAGACCTCCCTAGGGCGGGGGGGGGGGTGTGGAGGCATGATGTTGACAAAAGTGAGTAGTGGTGATGCCATCTCTTCGATCATATGGGGACCGGAGCTTGGTAGAGAGAGTTTTTTAGAATGGCTTCTAACTTTATTCAAACTTGGCAACATTACAGGTACAATGCTTTGGATCATTAATTCAAGAATTTTTTGAGAAACCTCATGCGAGGTAGGGTGTTCCTGCATTTGATTAAGAAGAAGAGACTAAACCCGAATGAAGACCCAAAAACGAAAAAAGGTACCAGAGCTTGGGGATAGGGACAGAAAAAATTCAACATCATGGGACACCATCAGAGCCAGACACCAGAGCGCCTAGACCCAAAGCAGTTAGGCGAGGCTCAATTGCAACCAAACTGACCACTACTCGTTGAAGAGAAACCATCATTATTGAGTGACTCTTTTGTCTCGGCCTCAAAGCATCACACGCTAACATTATCATATGGAAAACATCTTGAAAGGTCAAACTTTGACTTCCTGGCGATGCTTGACAAAGTGTTCAACGCGTGGATCACTTGCGGTGAGAGTGGTTTTTTGTACATGTCCAGATACACTTGCATTTTTTACTTAAGTCCCTTGATAACCCACAAGTATAGGGGATCAATTGTAGCTTTTCAAGAAATAAGAGTGTCGAACCCAACGAGGAGGTAAAGATAGAATTAATATTTCCTTCAAGTTCTATCGACCATCGATACAACCCTACGCACACTTAACGTTCATTTTACCTAGAACAAGAATAAATTTAGAAGTATTTTGTAGGTGTAGTGAGATAAGTTTTCAAGGATAAAACTAAATGTACTTAGCGAGAATAAAGCTACGAGTAATTTGCAAGATAATAAAAGTTAGCTATTTAGTAGAAAGATTTTGTAACACAAGAGAATGATTTCTCTCTAGGCAATCAATAAGTAGATCGATAATCATTATTACAATTTTATATGAGAGAGAGGCATGGGCTAACATACTTTTCATACTTGGATCATATGCACTTATGATTAGAACTCTAGCAAGCATTCGCAACTACTAAAGATCATTAAGGTAAGACCCAACCATAACATTAAGTAACAAGTCCTCTTTACCGCCATACGCAACAACCCCCTTACTCGAGTGTAAGCTTCTGTCACTCTAACCACCCACTATAAAAAAATATGAACATATTGCAACACCCTACAACGGTAATCCCACACGCTTGCACAACATGGATGGCACCATAAGACAGCACCAAAATAAAACATATAACTCAAACCAATCACGATCATTAATCAACCCATAGGACAAACAAATCTACTCAAACATCATAGGATGGCAACACATCATTGGATAATAATATGTAATATTAAGCACCATGTTTAAGTAAAGATTACATGAGGGAGAAGTGAGGTGTTACACCACTGCATAGAGGGGGACAGAGTTGGAGGTGATGGCAGCGAAGTTGTTGGTGTAGATCACCGTCACGACGGTTGCCCCGACGGCATTCCGCGCCACCGGGTGAGAGGGGGAGAGAGCCCTCCTCCTCCTCCTCCTCCTCCTCGTCCTCCTTCTTCTTCTTCTTCTTCTTCTTCTTCTTCTTCTTCTTCTTCCTTGGCCTCCCCTAGATGGGAGGAGAGTTCCCTCTCTGGTCCATGGCCGCCATGGCGGCGGAGGGGCTCCTGCCCCTCCGAGATTGGATCTCTCTCTCTCTATGTGTGTGTGTGTGTGTGTGTGTGTGTGTGTTTCTCTTCTATTTTGCGTTCCTATTTTTGGCCCTTCACCGTTTCTTAAATTTTCGGAGATCCGTAACTCCGATCGGGCTGGAATTTTGAAGGGATTTTTATTCATAAATTATCTTTCTTGTGGCGAAATAAGGGCAACAACCGACTTACAAGATGCCCACAAGCCACCTGGGCGCGCCCAGGTGCCTCGTGGCCACCTCGGGCGTCGTCTTGCATTGATTCTTCTTCCCAAAAATCGCATATATTCCAAAATAAATCTCCGTAAATTTTTATCGCGTTTGAACTTCGTCTGATATGGATATTCCGCGAAACAAAAAACATGCAATAAACAGGAACTGACATTGGGCACTGGATCAATATGTTAGTCCAAAAAATAAATAAATTGTTGCCAAAAGTATATGAAATTTGTAGAATAGTGGCATGAAACAATACAAAATTATAGATACGATGGATATGTATCAATCCTTTGCTTTGCTGACCTCCGGAAGCTCACCAAAAGCTTCCAACAACCTATGCTCTGCACTTTGCTTGTAGATGTCCAGGTATCCAGGAAATTATAAAGCAACTCCTATCAGTAAGAACAACAAATGAAATTTCTTAGAAACATCTTCTTCATTGTATCGATCTTTGCAACAAGAAATATTGCCAAGACTTCGGTGAAGAGGCCACTCACAAACCTGCACAAACTTGACTACCTTCATAGATTCAGAAACCCTATCGAATCTCCCATCTAAAAGGATGATAAGTCATCAACATTGAACGTGCTTAGGCCCAGCATGCCCCCTAGAGGTCAAGTCATCGAACCACAAGATCTTACTAGAATGCCAAAGAAGGAACCCAAAGTCACAATGGATTAACCAACATAAGCAACAAAGAACACTAACACAGGCTCATCTGACCCTTAGGAACGAATCTACAAGGACAAAAACCTGAAATCTGCAAGGTTGGACACACCAAACCCGCAGAGACACAAACTCTTGTGGCTCCATGACACCGTCCGATGAGACACCGCCACAACAGGGGAAAACTGGATTACCATTATTCTCAACGGCATCGCAGCCCTAGCTAAGACATTGCTGCTAAAGACATAAAAATCACAGTAAAAAAACTTCTTGGTCATAAGAAATCCAAGGTCCTCTCACGTCGTAGCATGACGGTCGGAGGAGAGAGAACCAACAAAGTCTCCGGGCATGCCCTTGGGACCCTAGCTCCTCGTCACGAAACCACGTCGTGTTAGCAACTCGGTTTAGAGAGTGAGTGAAGTTGTGCTACATATTCTGTAATTGGACTCAAATGGGCCCATGACACGACCTGCCAGACGGACTTAAGGAGAAAGCCAACACTCAAAGAAAGCTTACATGTTGCATCATGTTCCTAGGGGAGCTCCTAATCGGCACTCTAAGTGCCGGTTGGCGCTATTGGCGCTTGCTAGCGATGCGTAGCGGCCCGGCCCAGTAACCTGCTCGAAAAGGAAACGTGAAGACAAAAATAAGTCAATCCTAATTGAAATTTGGGATCACTGGGATTCAAACTTGACACCACAACGTTGAAACCCTAACGCATTAACTACTGGATGAAATTAGTTTAGTTGTCTACTATCGCAAAACAGTGCTAGTTAACCTTCCGCTTACTAAAACGTTAACATATACCCAATCTAAATTATCTGAGAAAATAGAACGTAAATTTGAAAATAAGTTCATGGATTTTGAAAAAAGTTCATCAATTTGTAAGAACAAATTTACAAAATTGGAAAAAGTTCATCCATTTTGAAAAAAAAGTTCACCAATGTTTTAAAAAAAGTCCACAAAGTTGGAAAAAGATCATCAATTTTGAAAAATAGTTCATGAATTCGAAAAAATGTTCATCAATTTTGAGAAATAGTTCACGAATTTGAAAAAAAATATCAATTTTTTTTAGAAAAATCATTAATCTTGAAAAAAGTTCATCGAATTGGAAAAACAAAGTTCATCTATTTTGAAAAATCCATCGAATTTGAAAAATTTCCCCCGTTTTTTAAAAACTTCATTGATTTTTTAAGAAAACCATCAAATTTGAGACAGTTCAAGCATATTGAAAAATAAAATAAAACAAAAAGCAAACAAAGAAGGAAAAAAGATTAAAGAAAAAACAGAAAAATCAAAAATCAAAAATCAAACTAAAACCAGTCCAGAAAACCAGGGGCATTCCGCGAGTTGAAAACAATAACAGGAAGAAAAAGAAGAGAAGAGTTAGAATCCAAAAGGTGTCTGAGTGGTTTGCGGGGTATTGAGGAGGAGATCGCGAGTTCTATTCTTACCAAGCACACTTTTTTTTGCCTTTTACCAAAAAGGAAAAAAAGGTCAAAATAGGGCAGCCCAATGCTTGTTCCTAGGAGGCTTCCATGTTGATTTGTTGTTACCCAATATACCCTTTTATTCGAAATACGAAACACGATAAGAAGAGTTACTTTTTCATTTTCAGAAGCCACATGCCATTTTTATGTAGCATACAAATTAAGGTGTTCTTTAGTCACTTATTTTGATGAGGGCAGATGCTGCTAATGCCCTTACTCTGAAGAAAATCTTGGATGATTATTGTGTCGCGTGTGGTCAGATGGTTAGTGTTTCCAAGTCATCTATATATTTTAGTCCTAACACTAATGTTGATGACAAGGTGGAAGTGTGTCAAATACTAGATATAATGACGGAATCCCCCTCATAAGTATCTGGGACTTCCTTTGATGACCGAGTGACTGTTTTAAGCACCTAATTGAGAGGATTCAGAAACTTGTGAATGGGTGGAAGGAGAGGACACAATCTTATGGTGGTAAAGAGGCCTTCATCAAAGCGTTGGCTCAATCCATCCCAACGTATGCGATGACTATTTTCAAATTCCTAAAGAAAAATTGTAAGGATGCAATATCGCATTATTGGTGGGGTGACGGAGAGGATCAACGCAAGATGCATTGGTTTGCTTGGTGGAAGACGTGTGGCCCTAAAGAAAGAGGTGGAATGGGGTTCCGTGATATACAAAGTTTCAACCTAGCTATGCTTGCTAAGCAATGTTGGAGACTTATTGAAAACTTTGACTCTTTATGTGCCATAGTGATTCGTTCTAAATATTATCCAAGCGGTGATCTACTTAATTGCGATCTAAAGAAAGCCTCATCATATGTGTGGCAAAGTATATGGGCAACCATTGCATCCAAATCTCAAAGCTAGTCTCAATCCGTCAGCAAGAGCCGCAACTTTCGCCAATACAATATCGGGCGCATGCTCAAGCTTTGAGACTTGGACAATCTGGTCATTGTAGAATCTCTGAATTCAAACTCTGGCACGCAATGATCGTCGTACAGATTCTAGAGGAATGTCGAAGGTTGTTGAATGATTTCGGGAAGGTTCTTATTGAACATTGTAATAAAGAATAGAATATGGTACCTCACCTTTTAGCTCGACAGGGGTGTGTTGATCCACCGTCTGTGTGGTTGGACTCACCCCTTGATTTTATCTTGAACTTTTAGCAAACGATGTAAGCGTTATTCAAACTAATAAAGCTAGCCATGAAGGCTTCCTGAACAAGAAAGGCGTTCTTTATAAAATCTTAGAATATGTTGAACATATCTAATCGTGTGTCCATGGATTTGTTTTTGAATTTTTACCAGGCTCCATGGAACCTAGGCATCAAGACCCCGCACCACGTGGTGGAGATGATCCTGCCACACTGTCCTCAACAGCAACCCCGTGGTAACGAGGAAACTCCAAGCATGATAGTAGGGTAGCATGAATGCCATGGTGCCCTTGCAGAACTCGGCCATGGCCATCGTAATGTCCGAGTTCGGAGAGGAGCTAGAGGAGGAGCTAGGAGGGAGTATCGAGGCAGGGCCTGATCACAGCGAGCTTTTTTGTTTGTTTGTTGGGTGTATTGGATGGCAAGCATGGAAGAGCATCCATAGCGAGCGCTTTTTAGTTTGTTGGATGCATCTGGTGGCAAGCACACAAGGCATTGATTCTTCGACGCCACCATGGAGAGCATTTTCCATGGTGGGGGAAGAGACCGATGCCAATTTCATTCTACGTGACACCATACTTATCATTCCGTCTACGCCAAACGAATACCTAGCCCCACCTTTTATGTGTAGGCAGGGAGAAAAATGGAGATCCACCCCTCTTCCCGGCAACGGCCGCCAGAACAAAGGACGATGGTTGTCAAAGAAAACGTCGCACAAGGTACAGTCCACCCACTAAACATGGGATGTGTGTGTTGCCCTTGCTTGGGCAACTACTTCTGTGAATCACAGCTAGATATGCAAACAATATGATTTGAATTAACCCTTTAATTACGTATGACAAATGCTTGTGAGCTAGCCCCTAATCCTTTGGCTGGTGCTGGTTACGGTAGGTTTCCTCCGACCATTGGTGCTTTTGGTGCATCCAGACACTCCAGTTGCTGGACAAGACCAAAAACACAAAAAATAACAAATTGCTTAACTGCGTGTATACGTACATAGAAAAAGATATATCAACGCAGGTTTTAACAGAATAGAAGGTGGCAAATATTCCAACTTTTCAGGATCTAGAATGAATGAACATAACAGAGAGACCGAAGTGCAGTAAAATCATAACCATTGGAGTATTAGGGACATCACAGTTGCAGCTTTCTCCCCCAAAGAAATGACAATCATGTGTTACAGAGCCTCATAAAATGCATCAGCCTTTCAATCTCAAGCTCAAGTCTCATGAAAAAAAATCAAGCTCAAGCATCAGAGGGCAACATAATATAAAGGTTTAGGCGTTTAGCAGCAATTAAATGTCCAAAATAATTATAGTATAGGTAACAGTGTTCATCTGCAATAACAGCAATTAAATGTCCAAAATAATCATAGTAAAAATAACCACGTACATCTGCAATCGTAGGTACAAACGACTACATCCACGCAACAGTGGGCGACAGAATGTTGAAACAATGTGTCCAGTCAGGCTTACCAAGTTCCTGAGTCCTGAGATCCGGTCCTGATGTATCAAAGACCAAAATGTTTTCATTACACGCTCGGACTTATAACTGTTGTACGCCACCAAAAGCTAACGGAGAAACTAATCGAAAGAGATCTGACGTAATGCCACCATTTCGGAGGAATATACAGCATGTCACCTTCCTCCAATATGCAGTCCATGAAATCAAGGTTTTCTACCTTTGGGAACTCATCCATATCTATGTTGTCAAGATCCACCTGCAGAGGCATTCATTAGCACAATATAATACCAAGAATTGTCTTTATTTACACACTATTGCATTGCATTTGTGCCCCCAAAAAAACTGTAAGAACATGTCATGTGGATAATGGACAATATGGAACCATAAGGGGAAGGCCAATATAACCCTGTATTGCTGTACCTACAGAAGAAAACTGAAAAATCACAACACCGAAATAGGGGTGGGGGTGGGGGTGGACAAGCAACCGAAGAAAGAAATAAAAAAGACCTATAGAGTGGGTGGTGATCTATCATAGTTTACTGATTTAGCCCCAAAAATAAAGCTCCAGTTTGCAATGAGTAATGGACAACAAGAGAGTATTACTAATAAAAATCTGGAAATTTCAGTATTACAATATTCAGCTGCCAAAACTATATGTACCGCTGTGATGATCTGTAAGGGTATTCTTCCTTTCCAACATGTAACTTGTCAGAACAGATTGTCTGTACCTGACTAGTATTGCTTAACATAGTTTCTGTGTGTGGGTATAAGTCTTCGGATACAGAACCAGGATAGAGTCTAATATACTTCCTGCCCAAGACCTGGTATGGAGAAAGTATTATTAATAACAACTGATGATAAAGTTATATAAAGGAAATGTTAACAGGCATCATCCAGAAATATACTAGAACATTTACAGTCGAAACAAATGAAGCCACTGAGCTACATGAAGCTCAACATGAGGGCAGAATAATTTCTAACACAAACACTCACAAGGTCATCAGCAGTCTTGACTGGAAGGTTAAAGTCTGTATCACAAGAACAAAAATTACGCTGCAGCCTGGCAGGCGAAGCTCCTTAGGTAATTCCCAATTCCTGGCTCAAAGAGCCGCTTGTGATTATCTCTACGCTATATCTAATGATTATGAGTTTCTTAATATTGTTTAACAAATTACATAGATGCAACATTTCGTTAGAGAACTCAAATATGCAGAGTTACTTGCATACATATCGAGGACTGAAGGAAACACAGTTAAAACTAATAAATTAATCGCATAACAGAACACCATTTCCAAGATAATATGGATAATTTGTTATCAAGCAAATATCTACTTGCAAAATGCCTGTTCAAGTTTTAAGGTACAGGAACATCAAGTGTTGGTTATTAACTCTAGAAACCAACAATCAAAGGTAAAAACAGTATATTCCCGTATACCTGAGCTAAAATGTTGTGATGCGGGTCGTGGTGCAATGGTGTCACTGTCCCGTGTGGACCAAACCAAGCATTAAGTGATTGGAGTTCCCCTCCACCAGCATAACAGTAGTCAGGAACCATTATGTCTTCATGAAGCTCTTTTATCTGCCAAACGTCAATAACTAAAATCTGACAGCTGAACTAAGACATTTTCTCTTCCATAAAAAATAACTTTTACTAAGGATTCAACAATGACAGCTTCCACCTGCTCAAATAATGGATGCTGAGCTAGATATGTCAAATTTGAAGGACAGGCGGTTGACCACATCCTCTCAAGGAACTGGGAGAACGTGATAAGCTCCTGCTTCCACTCACTGCAAACATAGCTCTTCCCAACCTGACACGGAGTCAACTATATCAGTGCACCAAAACCACTAGGAAATTGAAGCAAGGGGAAATGTTCCTTCTAAAATAGTAACCAAGCAAGGGTCATACATCACTAGGAAATTAATACAAGGAGTAGTGTTCTTTCTAAAATCTTAACTAAGCATGGGTCCTAAACTACTAGAAGCAAGCACGAATTGAACTGGCTTGGATTGCATATAAATAGCTAGCTACTGTCAACTGGCATTCCTGGATATTCTCTTAACGGAACAAGATTTTACACAGCTATACTAATATGTTTCAACATCAGGAGAATTGGTTCTTTGTAATTCTTACAAACACCGGCATGGTTAAGTAAAGATGATACAGGCAAAAGCATAGCAAAGTGAAGCACGTAAAAAAGGCATGGAATCACATTGGCAAAAAACCCGTGAAGAAATACACACACTTAGGGTTTTCGAAATAACATGGTCGGTAAAACAACAAACACAAAATAAGTGAATAGTGTCAAAGATGGAACAAATAAACGTGACAAAAAACAAAGCAGTTCAAAAGGAAGTTTGATAGACATATGAATCTGACGGCCAAGGCAAAAGATATATGTTCCAAACTTGCAAAAAGAAAGCACAATTGGATAAAATTTCTCAAAAATGTGCTTATTGTGTAAGCAACTAAGCAAGCGTGGTACTATAGTGTAAAGGGATGTGTAAGACAAGTGCGCTGAAGATCAAACTTTGAAGCCACTTTTACAAACAATGTTATCGAGCATCAAGGTTAGATGCACATTTTGTTCCATATCAGCAGAAAAGAGATCAGCATTAAGCTTCATAATTTATTTCTATGGGATGTGAAGGCCTTTGAGAACTAATAACAAGCATTGAACCACCAGGGTTTGATGCACATTTGTAATGAAATGCAGAATCACATATCAGCACAAACAGGTATGATAAATCATCAAAATAGAAACAGCTGGTTTTTGTATTTCAACATCTACTTTAAGGAGAAGCATTTACCTCAACAGGAACAGTCCGATCCCCAGCAATCTTCTTTAGGTACTGGATGTCCTTCCATTTTGTCATCGCAGGCCAATGATCGATGCAGCCACTGATTATAACAGGGGTCTCAGGTAAAAAGTGATCACATATAAACTCCTCCAAAGATATACACGATCGTCTTGCGATTTCCTTACAAGATAAAGACTTTGTTGGAAGAATTTTGAGGGCCTGAAAAAATTATAGCATCATTAACAACAATACACCAAGAAATGAACTATAAATGCCCTCATCCGCACAACAATACAGAAAACAAGGAAGCAACGAGGTAACTAGAAAAAGAATCTTATAATCACTGCAGATAATCTACACCTATTTTTTGGGTCAAATATCCGGACAACTCATGACATCATTCACTGTATCAATGCCCTGATAATCACAATGGGACACATCATTTCACACGCATAATTTGCTTAAGATTGTGCACCTAATGTAGCAACATGAGATCTTTGCACAATAAGAACTATAAAAGTCTAAATTTAGTAAATTGCAGCCTTATGAAACATTGAAAAATAGGCATTCTGCAACAAGCCCCTACAAAATTAAGCCTTAGTGGTGGTACTGCCCACAGCCCCACGCACACACGCACGAAATCTTACGAAGGCAGTAGCGGTCTCACATCGGCGATGTCACGGTTCCTGTCGAGCCCTTCCCTCCACCTATTGGCTTCCTCATCGACAGCCTCCGCGCCGTCACCTTCGCCGTCGCTCGGCTCCGCGGCGATGGAGGCCAGGGCGGCCTCGAGATCGGCGCGGAGGAGGTTTCCCCCCATGATGAGCCCCATGTCGAGCGCCCGGAGCGCGGCGCGGCGGTCGGCGGCGGCCCGGCGGAGGCGCGCGACGTGGAGGCAGGCGAGCGCGTAGGCGTCCCTCCACGCGCTGCCGACCTCGCTCCAGGGCCCCGAGTGGAGTTGCTCCCACGCCATCTCCCGCGCCGCCTCCGCCGCCCGCAGGTCCCCCGCCGCCGCCTTCTCCGCCGAGGCGACGAAAGCGAAGCCGCCCTCCTCCGTTATCTCGCGCAGCAGCTCTGCCCGCCGCTCCGCCTCAGACTCGCCGCCGCCGCCGCAGGCCATCGCCGGGGGAGCAGCGGTGCTGTGCTGTGACGTGTCGGGGACCCCCCAAAAGAAAAGTGCAAAAGCGAAGGAGATATTTCTCTGGCTCCGGTGTGGTTGGCCTGGTCTCCGGGGATATTTGCTTACGCGCAAAAAATCTTTCCCCATTCGGAGTTTCGGAATCTTGAAAAAAATGGGGTAGGGCAGGGCCTTCCAACTTGGGATATGACAAGGGCTCGGCCCATTTGTGTGCACCGTCAAGCCCAATGTGTGGACTGAGATTTGATATTACGCCTTCTAGTCTTTTTGTTTTTGAAATAAAGATTAAACTAAAAGCCTCCCACTGAGCTTGAAGAAGATGGTGGGAAACTAGTCTGCAAGCACACCGTTTTGTTTCCTGCACGTGTTCTCGTTTTTTCTGTTTTTGAATTTTGCTTGGTTTTCCTAGGTATTCTTATTTTTGTTTTGTTTTTTCCCCTCTTGTGAAGTACACCAGGAGTGGCTCACCTATAGGAGCTTGGTAACAAGCCTGCCCCAAGGGCCCAGGAGGCCTACTACGTACCCGGCGACAAGAACCAGCCCGGGAAGGATAGGCAACCCAAGACCTTCTTGGCCCCTAAGTCTGGGTTGGCGGCAACCTAGATCGTATGTCTCACATTGTAAAACCCTAGCCTAAACCGCATATATAAGGGGAGGCCCAGACAATATCAGACATTGGCCACGGAAACACCCCTGCGCCGCCCACCTCTGGTGACACAGTGGGCAACTCCCGCACACCGCCGCGACCCCTCCCTCCTCCTCCACGTCTCACCACCATCGAAGATGCCGTCGACGAAGCCCGGGGGGACGCAATAACAGTGGCTTCCGTGCGGTTCCCCTGGGCAACCTATGCCTCGATGGTGTGTGGCGGTAGCTCAGTGGCGCACTCCCAATCTGCGAGCTCAGCGGTGGGATGGGCGGAGGCCTTCGATGGGCGTCGGGTAGGGGTCGACGATGATGAGGCGGCTCAGGTCTTCTTGTTCGTGTGTTTTTGTCACTACTATCGTCATGGAAGTGTCACTTCCATGATAGAAAATATTTTCGCTCAGACCAAAATATCATGTATGTCTCATTTTCTTGTTGCGCTACCAGATGCCGCCAACTTGTTTCCGAGCATGAGCACAAGTTAGTCACACCCGAACAAGAAGCACTCGAGACTAGCGAAATCACTTCTCCTTGGAAAAGTACCGGACATCATCGAGCCGAACACAAAAAGATATCTCCAGAGAGGGCCCACCAACCTCTTGGTCCGGACCAAGGAGAGCCGATTCTACGTGCAAAAAACAAGGGCTAAGAACGGTGACAACGAGATCATGTGTAAAAGGTAGGGAGGAAACATGTTCACCCTATGCCAGAGCAAAAGAAGCTTTAAGCCAGGATCCAAGCTTGCCCAAAGACGCCTGATACGTCTCCAACGTATCTATAATGTTTGATTGTTTCATGCTATTATAGTATAAATCTTGGATGTTTTATATACATTTACAAGCAACTTTATATCATTTTTTGGGACTAACCTACTAACTCAGTTCCCAGTGCCAGTTGCTGTTTTTTCTTGTTTTTTACTTTGCAAAATATCAATACCAAACGAAGTCCAAATGCCACAAAACTTTTTGGAGATTTTTTTCTGGAAATAAGAGACCTTGAAACCTTCGGGAAGGAACGGGAAGACGAAGGAGTGTCCCACTAGGCACTAGGGCGCGGCAGGGTTCTGGGGCGCGCCCTGGTACATAGTGGGCCCCACAAGCCTCCGTTTGACCTAACTTCGCCTCTATAAATACTTTAAAATCAGGAAACCTACCAGGGAGTCCACGAAATACTTTTTTCGCCGCCGCAAGCCTCTATTCTCAAGAGATCCCATCTGGAAGCCTTTTCCGGTACTCCGCCGGAGGGGGAAACGGTTGATGACCCACAAGTATAGAGGATCTATCGTAGTCCTTTCGATAAGTAAGAGTGTCGAACCGAACGAGGAGCAGAAGGAAATGATAAGCAGTTTTCAGAAAGGTATTCTCTACAAGCACTGAAATTATCGGTAACAGATAGTTTTGTGATAAGGTAATTTGTAACGGGTAACAAGTAATAAATGTAAATAAGGTGCAACAAGATAGCCCAATACTTTTTGTAGCAAAGGACAAGCCTGGAAAAACTCTTATATAAAGGAAAACGCTCCCGAGGACACATGGGAATTATCGTCAAGCTAGTTTTCATCATGTTCATATGATTCACGTTCGTTACTTTGATAATTTGATATGTGGGTGGACCGGTGCTTGGGTATTGCCCTTCCTTGGACAAGCATCCCACTTATGATTAACCCCTCTTGCAAGCATCCGCAACTACAAAAGAAGTATTAAGGTAAACCTAACCATAGCATGAAACATATGGATCCAAATCAGCCCCTTACGAAGCAACTCATAAACTAGGGTTTAAGCTTCTATCACTCTAGCAACCCATCATCTACTTATTACTTCCCAATGCCTTCCTCTAGGCCCAAACAATGCTGAAGTTTCATGTAGTCAACGTTCACATGACACCACTAGAGGATAGACAACATACATCTCATCAAAATATTGAACGAATACCAAATTCACATGACTACTTATAGCAAGACTTCTCCCATGTCCTCAGGAACAAACGTAACTACTCACAAATCATATTCATGTTCATAATCAGAGGGGTATTAATATGCATAAAGGATCTGAACATATGATCTTCCACCGAATAAACCAACTAGCATCAACTACAAGGAGTAATCAACGCTACTAGTAACCCACAGGTACCAATCTGAGGCTTTGAGACAAAGATTAGATACAAGAGATGAACTAGGGTTGGAGATGAGATGGTGCTGGTGAAGATGTTGATGGAGATTGACCCCCTCCCGCTGAGAGGATCGATGGTGATGACGATGGTGATGACTTCCCCCTCCCGGAGGGATGTTTCCCCGGCAGAACAGCTCCGCCGGAGCCCTAGATTGGTTCCGCCAAGGTTCCGCCTGATGGCGGCGAAGTTTCGTCCCGTGAGCTTGCTTATGATTTTTTACAGGGTGGAAGACTTCATATAGCCAAAGATGGGCACCGGAGGCCGGCCAGGGGGCCCACGAGGCAGGGGGCGCGCCCAGGGGGTAGGGCGCGCCCCCACCCTCGTGGATGGTGGGTGGCCCCCCTCTGGTGCTTCCTTCGCCCAATATTTTTTATATATTCTAAAACTGACTTCCGTGGAGTTTCAGGACTTTTAGAGTTGTGCAGAATAGGTCTCTAATATTTGCTCCTTTTCCATCCCAGAATTCCAGCCGCCGGCATTCTCCTTCTTCATGTAAACCTTGTAAAATGAGAGAGAATATGCATAATTATTGTGACATAATGTGTAATAATAGCCCCTAATGCAATAAATATCGATATAAAAGCATGATGCGAAATGGACGTATCAACTCCCCCAAGCTTAGACCTCGCTTGTCCTCAAGCAGAAGCCGATATCGAAAAATATGTCCACATGTTTAAAGATAGAGGTGTCGATAAAATAAAATACGGACATGAGGGCATCATGATCATTCTTATAACAGCAATATATATATATATATATATATATATATATAGAGAGAGAGAGAGAGAGAGAGAGTAGCACTATTCTGATTCCAGGATGAGAATAGTTATTTGGATCACGGCGCGAGCTATATAGGGGCGACGGGATCCTCCCAAATCGGTGCGCCCTAAAAAAACAGCCCACCCACCACCCGTAGCCCACGATCCTCTCCCGCAGCACCGGGTCTTCATCCACGCTCGATCCCCATGCTCCGACGCCGCCCTGATCCCACTGCGCCGCCGCCCCTGGGTCCCGTGCGTCGTAGCCGCGCCGTAGTTCTCCGTGCGCCGCCGCAGACCACCACATCCAGTGCTAGATCAAGATGTAGCTCTCCCTCCTCCCAGATCCAGGCGTCGAACCCAATCCCTTTTGCCACCGGATCCGGGGTCACTGGTCGACCACGGTGCCGTGACTGCTAATCCAAGCCTGCATCCGGAGCCAAGCTCCTCACCTCAGCGACGCCACGACTCATGGCCCGCATCCTGCGCCGCCCTTGAACACGCCGCTCCGGCCTTCTTCCATAAAGCCAGCGGCAGCTCCGTCTTCCACCGGCCGCCAAGTGCTTCTCCAGTTCCCTTTCGTCATCTTTCTCGTCTCACGACCAACCACCGCCTCCTCATCCCTCCGGCCTCGACCTACAGCTGTGGGAGGTCTTGACCTGCAGCTGCAGGAGGTCTTGATCTGCAGCTGGTCGCGTGCCCTGCTGCGATGCACTGCCACCAGTTACAGCCGGCTCCGCCCCCTGTCCTTTCCCTCCTGACCTTCCTCTCTGTCTACAGCAACGAGCTCCTGTGAGTAGTGGGCTACCGTCCATGTCATCCTCAGCCACCCTCGAGCTTGCAAGATAGGCCACTGCCAATGCACGGGTCTGATGCATACATGCCAATGTACAGCTGAAAAAGTTCAAACAGGGCGCGCGCGGAACAGGGTGCGAGAAGTCTGTGCGGGCATCTATCTCTCCTTGTTGTTCTTCTTTCATCATGGTGCCATCGGGTCCATCTGCATTGAGGCCATCCTGACGCAGCAATAGTTGCATTCGAGGCTAGCAACCTCGGCGTTGAGGTCTCCCACCAAGCCGAGCATAGCAGGTCAGACTATGAAGAAGTAGGAGGTCAGACTGAAGAAAAAAAGCAGGTTGAGAGATTCGTCCTCATCCAGAGGGAACGCAGGCCACCGCCTCACTAAGCAAGGGCCTCCTCGTCCTGCACAGCCATCTCCGCGCTGCATCATCGTTCCACTCCACGCCCGCCTCGCCTGCCAAGTGGAAGTTCAATTTCACTTGCAAGGTCGGTCACCTTGGTGTTCAGGTCACTGAGATGTCGGGTCGCTGTGTCCAGCTACAAAAGGAGTACAGGCTCCTCCCGAGTGCAGCATCCCCGAGCTGGTCTGGCAATGGTCCGCCGGGCGCCTGAACCCAAATCGAGCCTAAACTTTTGTAGCTCGGGTTGCTGCATCCAGTTGCTAGCTTCCGTATGAATGAGTAGAGAAAAGTTACAGAGAGAAGAGAGAACAAGGAATAAAAACGTGTAGTGGTGGTTACTTGTAGGAGATAAGATGGAGAGATAAGGACAAAAAGGTGTGGAGTAAAAACATGCATGGCTTTGTTATTACTATTTGTTTTCAAAAACAACATACGTTGGTACTGCTACTTGCATTATATGGACAGTGCACTAGCTTTTTTTCAATTGACGGGTGTTGTCGATCTTACGGGAGTACCAAAACCCAACTAGCCACACAGAAAAGATGATTTGGAAAAAATAGAATCACAAGTTCACACGATGTTGTTGGCAATTCATGCATTCAGGAAAACATAGTTTCAAAGATGTTTAATAAAAAAATAAGATTGTTTGGAGACGTGAAATGGGGATGTCTGGAAAAACCAAAACACTACAAAAAAGTTGAAGTTCATGTCCAAAAAGATGGGAGGTCAAAATCACTAAAAACTTCCAAAAAAATTGTCGGCAAATAACAACGAAAGTAAAAAAATTACCAGCGAAGTTCGAATGAGAAGAAAAAGCTTCGCCGGAAAGATATAATTTAACCAATTTAAAAAAAGAAATGAAGTTCAAAAACAACAAAACGTGAAGGTTGGACTATTCAACTTTTACTAAATAACTCATATATTTTTCCCGTTACTATAAGAATTAAATGAAGAGGTTCAAATTGAATGAACAGAGCAATTGGATGTTTATCTACCAAGAAGAAAACTTGCCTCACCAAGAAAAATGTTAACTTTGAAAGTTAATAAATTGGAGAGTTTGGAAAAATGAGAAAACAAAGTGACATTCATATGTTTGTACAAAAAAGTCTATGGATTTTTCGTTTTTAACTAAAAAGCCAATAATTTAATTTATTTAAAACATCCTAGGAAGATCAAAGTAAGAGCAGTTCAATTTTTTAAATTAAAAATGGTATTTCCCCATTTCTAAAAAACCTAGAAGTTCAAATTAAAAAATTCATTTCAAAATTATAAAAAAGCAGGATTTCCCCGTTTCTAGAAAAAACCTAGAAGTTCAAATTTAAAAGACGAAGAAGTCCAATGTTTATTACAAACCCAAGAAGGCCAAGCTACAAAACACAATGCATCTCAACACAAATGTATAAAAAAAGATCTTCTTCGTTAGAAACTCCTAGAAGTTCAAATCTAAAAATGGAGCGGCTCGATGCTTATTAAAAAACTAGGTTTTTTTCCATTACTAAAAGAAATAAAACCAAGAGGTGCTCCATCGCTCCGGACCCATCTGCTCCAGGCGTCTCGCGCCACCCAACCTTTTGGTCTCTCTCTCTCTGTGGGTGTGTGTGTGTGTGTGTGTGAATTTGCACCAAAATAAACTCTAGAAGTTCACAAACCCCCGAAAAGACTACAAGTTAAAAGACAAAACAGTAGACAATTTTTCTGTCTCTGAAACTAAACCAAGAACTTCAACTTTAAGATACATAGCAGGTTGATAAGAAAATCAGAATTTTTTTGTATCTAAAAAGAAAAGCAAGAAGTCAAATTAACATAACACACGACTTTGATGCTTATTTTTTATAAAAAGAACATTATTTTACGGTTTCAGTAAAATGAAAAAAATAAACTATTTCAAACAAACCAAGAAGTCCAAATTATAAAAAAAGAAGTTCAATATTAAAAAAAACATAGGTTTTCTTCGTTACTAAAGAATAAAATTAAAAAAGTTCAAATAAAAATAGAAGGAGTAGCTTGATGTTTACGAAAAACTCAAATTCTTTCCATTTCTAAAAAAATGTTTGATGCTTATTTGAAAACATATTTTTATCTAACTGTAAGACTAAGAAGTTCAATTTGAAATAACATAGAATTTCGAAGAATATAAAAACTCATATTTGTTGCAAGAAGTTCACGTGCACCCTCATGCATGGTTCATAATTTATATTGCGGGGCGTTCGACCTCCAATTACATGTTTTAAAAAATAGCAAAAATGATGTCCGATCTTCAATTGCGTGTAATTCAACGTATACACAAAAACGTGACAGAAGTTCATAATGAAAACAACGAGAAGTTCAAGTACTGCAAGGAATGCATTTCATGTGAGAATAAAAGTATAAAAAAATAAAAGCTTAAAAGGTTTGTTAAAATAAGTTCAAGTGCTCTATCCGGAGAAGTTCCAAAATTCTTGCGAGAGAGGTTCACCTTGTATTTTCATGTTCAATTTTTTCCGTATAAAAATTGAATACAATTCTTTACTCAAAATATAAAAAAGATGAAGTTCAAATTGAAATAACAGAGAAGTTCGTAGGTTATTAAAACCTAGGATTTACCTGTTCAAAAAATAAAAAAATAAAACACCATTTTTTGCACTTTTAAAAACAACTCATATATGAAAAATGGTTGCTAGAAGTTCAAGTGCTCGGTGAGGAAAAGTTCAAAAAATCTTGTGAGAGAGCTTCACCGTGTATTTAGATGTCGATAATACAAAAAAATATATGTTGTTTTTTGTGTTTTAAAATAATTCTCTCAACCCAGAGAGAAGTTCAGAGTGATAACGATCGGAAGTTCACGTACTACATGGTGTGTATTTCATATAATAAAAATACAATAAAGTGAAACTGAGTGAAGTTCAAATAGACATGTCCCAGAAGTTCAACTACTTCACGCGGTGCAAAAAATAGCACGTCAAAAAATAGAGTGAAGTTCAAACAAACATGCGCCAGAAGTTCAACTACTTCACGCAGTGCGTTTCCATTCGCAATGAAGGCAGAAATCATGATCTCGCCATTTCTCTAATTTACCTCAAAACGACAGGAATATCATTTGTGTAAGTTCAAGTCCTCGGTCGGAGAAAGTTAAAATATATATTGTGAGAGAGGTTTGTACAAAAAGAATATCATTTGTGTGACACTAACGAAATGTATGAGAAAATTACAAACGAAAATACGTCACAGAAGTTCAACGTGAAAACAGCAGGAAGTTCGACTACTACGCTGAATGAATTTCAGATGAAAAACTTTTAAAATCGTCGCGAGTATGAAAAGATGATCAACACGGGAAACTTGCATGCTTACAGCAGCTTTCCATCGGTATATCACCTGCTCAATTTCGGTGAATGGATGGAGAGTTACGAGCAGTGGATGGAGATCTACGAGCAAAAAAATCACGTGAAAAACAGAGTGAAGTTCAGGTACACGCGCCGAGAAGTCCAGGTTCTTCACGCGGTGCATTTTCGAAGAATCTGTTTCACGATAAAGGCAGAAGGGATGATCCCGCCGTTTCTGAAATTACTTGAAAACGGCTAGGAATCAGAGAAAACCATCAAGATGAAAAAGTTTCGCATTTTCCGTAGCTTTTCAGTGGTATATTATTTGCCCCATTCCGATAAAGTTTGTAGAAATTATAGCGAAAATACATTTTTCGCCATTTTCGAAACTGACTTAAAACCGTAAAGAATTAGAAGAAACAATACATACCAAAAAGTTTCACATTTGTTCAAGCTTTCCAACGCCATATCATTTGCTGCATTTGGACGCATGGTTAAAAAATTAGCTTGAAAATACGAACTCGGTAGGACTTGGACCATTTTCTAAGTTACTCTTAAACCATTCAAAATTAGAAAAAAAACTTGCAAGATGAAAAAGTAGCACATTTTCATAAGCTTTCCAACGCCGTATCATATGCCTCCATTGGATTAGCCGTTTAGAAATGACATCGAAAAAACGAACTCAGCTGTTCGGTTTACGAAATTTTACATTTTTTCAAATTACTCTTTAACCATAGGGAATTAGAGAAAACTTTCAACATGTGGAAGGAGCGGTTTTGCAGCAGCTTTCCAACGCCATATTATATGCCTCATTCCAATAAACGGTTTAGAAATGCGATCGAAAATACGATTCACGTTTTTTGTGCGAAGAAAAAACAGTTTTCAAAACTGCTCTTAAACCGCTTATATTTTGCCAAAAATTTAAGTTGGGTCATGATATTGGTGTCCATAGCTTTCCAACGGTATATCGCAAGCCCCATTTGGGCAATGTTGGCGGAAGTTCAACCTAGTTCACAAGGAAGTTCAACGTACTACTAGCGGGGCAGGTCAGGTTGTGATCAGAATATTATTCTGATCCCGTGATCAGAATAATGTTTATATATATATATATATATATATTGTCATATGATTTCTTATGCTAAAGTAATAATTCATTCACAAATTCAAGTATGAATTAGAAACTTCATTGAAAGCTAACAAACTATAATCTCAGTCATTGAAGCAATTGCAATTTACCATAACATCGGAAAGAGTCAATATAAGAGTTTTTCAGCAAGTCCACATACTCAACTATCATTTAGTCTTTCACAATTGCTAACACTCATGCAATATTTATGGGTATGAAGTTTTGTTCGGACATAGAGAAAGATAGGGGCTTATAGTTCTGCCTCCCAACCTTTTACCTCAAGGGTAATGTCAACAATAATAGTTCATGAAAACTCACATCCAATAGCTATATATATCAGGATCTTTTCGACACATTGTGCTTGCCAAAGGATAAAATGTAAAAAGGAAAGGTGAAGATCACATGACTCTTGTATGAAGTATAAGACATGAATAAAAGATATGCCCTTCGTAGAGGGAAGCAGAGGTTGTCATGTTCTTTTATGGTTGGATGCACGAAATATTAATGCAAAAGAACGTCACTTTATATTGCCACTTGTGATATGGACCTTTATTATGCAGTCCGTCGCTTTTATTTCTTCCGCATCACAAGATCGTATAAAGCTTATTTTCTCCACACTAATAAATCATACATATTTAGAGAGCAATTTTTATTGCTTGCAACAATGACAACTTACTTGAAGGATCTTGCTCAATCCATAGGTAGATATGGTGGACTCTCATGGCAAAAGTGGGTTTGAGGATATTTGTAAGCACAAGTAGTATCTCTACTTGGTGCAAACAATTTGGCTAGCATGAGAGGGAAAGGCAAGCTCAACATGTTGGATGATCCATGACAATATAATTTATTTCGGATGTAAGAAAATACAACCCATTAAGTTGACTTCCTTGTCCAACATCAACTTTTTAGCATGTCATATTTTAATGAGTGCTCACAATCATAAAAGATGTCCAAGATAGTATATTTATATGTGAAAACCTCTCTTTCTTTATTACTTCCTATTAATTGCAACGATGACCAAAACTATGTTTGTCAACTCTCAACAACTTTTATTCATCATACTCTTTATATGTGAAGTCATTACTCTCCATAAGATCCATATGATCTCTTTATTTCTTTTTATTCTTTCTCTTCTCTTTTATTTTTATTCCCTCAAGATCATGGCAAGATAATCAGGCCCTTGACTCAACACTAATCTTTATTATATATATAGCTCATGGACTCCATTACATAGAAGGATCATAAAGCAAAACTCAAAACTAGATCATACTAAAACTTTATTCTACTAGATCAAAATATTAGTAAAAGGATCGAACTAGAAAAACGGTAAAGATAAAAGTGTGATGGTGATACGATACCGGGGCACCTCCCCCAAGCTTGGCAGTTGCCAAGGGGAGTGCCCATACCCATGTGTTTATATCTCTTTCTTCAGAGGTGAAAGAGATGGTGGAGTTGTTGATGATGTAGGCTTGTCATCCATCTTCCAAGGCATAGGCTCACCATCGTAAAAGGATGATTGAGTCTCCGGGATCCTCAAATCTGCAGCCAAACTCATCCTCTTGAATCTATATTCATACTCACAGTTTTGGTTTTGCAGGTCATAGATCTAGCTTGGAGGCGCTCAATTTTCACGTGAAGCTTGAAGATGGCCTCCCCAATGTTCTTGGCATCCAGCTTATGGTTGTTGGTGAACTCCGTGATCATTATGTGGTTGGCATCGAGTCCACGTTCCACCATCTCCTGGCACTTGAAAACTTGTAGCTCCATTGCTTCGAGTCTTGTCTCCACGCTTCCGGTCCTCCTTGGTCCCTCAACATCATGGATGTGCAGCAACCCCTCATGCATCTCAATGGTTTGAGGGTGTTGCAGCACCTCCGTGAGGTAGGGATTGATGACCTTCTCGAAGAACTTGTCCTTGGGGGCGCTTGGAGACGTCATGATGATCTAGATATGTCAAAAAAACAACTCGAAACAAGAACAGGAGGTATTTGCGTGATACGATGGTCAAAACCTTCGGGGGATTATATAATGATTTTTTTACCGACCAAAAGAAGTATCGTGTAAGAAAACGGAGTCCGGAGAGCGCACGAGGTGCCCACGAGGCAGGGGCATGCCCAAGGGGGTAGGGCGCGCCCTCCACCCTCATGGACGCCTCGTGTCCTTCCCGGACTACTTCTTATTTTCCTATTTTCTTAAATATTCCAAAACGGAGAAAAAATTCTATTAGAACTATTTTGGAGTCGGTTTACTTACCGTACCTCATACCTATTCCTTTTCGGAGTCTGAAACATTCTGGAAAGTGTCCCTTATGTATTCCTCCGGGGTTACGGTTTGAATAACATTAGTTTCAACATTTATAGGATTACCTAAGATATAATGTTTGATTCTTTGACCGTTCACCACCCTCGGATTTGTGCCTTCGAAGTTGTTGATCTTTATGGCACTGGAACGATAGACCTCCTCGATGACGTAAGTACCCTCCCATTTAGAGAGGAGTTTTCCTGCAAAAATCTTAAACGAGAGTTGTATAAATATACATAATCACCTACATTAAACTCATGTTTTTGTATCCTTTTGTCATGCCATCTTTTAACTTTTTCCTTAAATAGTTTGGCATTCTCACAGGCCTGGGTTCTCCATTCATCAAGTGAGCTAATGTCAAAAAGCCTCTTCTCACCGGCAAGTTTGAAATCATAATTGAGCTCTTTAATGGCCCAATATGCCTTATGTTCTAGTTCGAGAGGTAAGTGACATGCTTTTCCATAAACCATTTTATATGGAGACATACCCATAGGATTTTTGTATGCAGTTCTATATGCCCGTAATGCATCATCAAGTTTCTTGGACCAATTCTTTCTAGATCTATTAACAGTCTTTTGCAAAATTAATTTAAGCTCTCTATTACTCAGTTCTACTTGACCACTAGACTGTGGATGATATGGAGATCCAATTCTATGATTAACATCATACTTAGCAAGCATCTTACAAAAAGCACCATGAATAAAATGTGAACCACCATCAGTCATTAAGTACCCAGGGACTCCAAACCTCGAAAAAATAACTTCTTTAAGCATCTTAATAGAGGTGTTATGATCATGACTACTAGTTGGAATAGCTTCTACCCACTTAGTAACGTAATCAACAACAACTAAAATATGTGTATACCCATTAGAGGAAGGAAACGGTCCCATATAATCAAAGCCCCAAACATCAAATGGTTCGATAACAATTGAATAATTCATAGGCATTTCTTGATGTCTACTAATATTACCAATTCTTTGACATTCATCACAAGACAAGACAAATTTACGGGCATCTTTGAAGAGAGTGGGCCAATAAAAACCGGATTGCAATACCTTGTGTGCAGTTCTATCTCCAGCGTGGTGTCCTCCATAAGCCTCGGAGTGACACTTGCGTAAGATCTGTTCCTTTTCATGCTCAGGTACAAAACGTCTAATAACACCATCTAATCCTTCTTTATAAAGGCGTGGGTCATCCCAGAAGTAATGTCTTAAATCATAGAAAAACTTTTTCTTTTGCTGGTATGTGAAACTAGGTGGTATAAATTTAGCAACAATATAATTAGCATAATCAGCATACCATGGAGTAGTACGAGAAGCATTTATGACAGCTAATTGTTCATCAGGAAAGCTATGATCAATAGGTAGTGGGTCATCAAGAACATTCTCTAACCTAGACAAGTTGTCTGCAACGGGGTTCTCAGCTCCTTTTCTATCAATAATATGCAAATCAAATTCTTGTAGCAAGAGAATCCATCTAATAAGTCTAGGTTTAGCATCTTTCTTTTCCATAAGATATTTAATAACAACATGATCAGTGTGAACAGTTACTTTAGAATCAACGATATAGGGTCTGAACTTATCACAAGCAAATACAACTGCTAAAAATTCCTTTTTAGTAGTAGCATAATTTCTCTGGGCACTGTCTAGAGTTTTACTAGCATATTGGATAACATTTAATTTCTTATCAACTCTTTGTCCTAGAACAACCCCTACAGCATAATCACTAGCATCACACATAATTTCAAAGGGTAAATTCTAATCAGGTGGCTGAACAATAGGTGCAGAAATCAAGGCTTTCTTAAGTATTTCAAATGCTTCTACACAATCATCATCAAAGACGAAAGGAACATCTTTTTGTAAGAGATTAGTTAGAGGCCTGGAAATTTTTGAGAAGTCTTTAATGAACCTCCTATAAAAACCGGCATGACCAAGGAAACTTCTTATACCTTTAATGTCCTTAGGACACGACATCTTTTCAATAGCATCAACTTTAGTTTTATCAACTTCAATACCTCTTTCAGAAATTTTATGCCCCAAGACAATACCTTCATTAACCATAAAGTGGCACTTCTCCCAATTCTAAACAAGATTAGTTTCTTCACATGTCTGCAAAACTCAGTCAAGGTTGCTTAAGCAATCATCAAAAGAAGTTCCATATACAGAAAAATCATCCATGAATACCTCAACAATCTTTTCTCAAAAGTCAGAGAATATAGCAGTCATACATCTTTGAAAGGTAGCAGGTGCATTACATAAACCAAAAGGCATAACTCTATAAGCAAAGGTACCGAAAGGGCAAGTAAAAGTTGTCTTTTCTTGATCCTCTTTTGACACAGGTATTTGAGAGAAACCAGAATAACCATCTAGAAAGCAAAAATGTGTATGTTTGGATAATCTTTCTAGCATTCGATCAATAAAAGTTAAAGGGTAACGATCCTTTTTAGTAGCTTTATTTAATTTGTGGAAATCAATTACCATTCTATAACCTGTAATAATTCTTTGTGGGATTAATTCATCTTTATCATTAGGAACAACAATAATAGCTCCCTTCTTACGGACACAGTGGACATGACTTACCCACTGACTATCAGCAATGGGATAAATTATACCTGCCTCCAGAAGCTTTAGTATTTCTTTTCTTACCACTTCCTTCATTTTAGGATTTAACCGTCGTTGGTAATCAACAACCGGTTTTGCGTCTTTCTATAATTTTATTTTGTGCTGGCATAGAGTGGGACTAATGCCCTTAAGATCATCAAGAGTATATTCAATAGCAGCACTGTGCTTCTTCAGAGTTTTCAATAATTTCTCTTCTCCCTGCTTTGAAAGGTTAGCACTAATAATAATAGGATATATCTTTTTCTCATCAAGATAAGCATATTTAAGAGTATCAGGTATGGTTTAAGCTCAAACACGGGATCACCCTTGGGTGGAGGAGGATCCCCTAGGATCTCAACAGGCAAGTTGTGTTTCAAAATAGGTCCCTGTTTAAAGAACTACATCATCTATTTCCCTTATTTCATTCATAAACATATCATTTTCATGGTCGAGCAAATATTGTTCTAAAGGATCATTAGGAGGCACGACAATAGAAACAAGACCAATAATTTCATCTTTACTAGGCAATTCTTTATCATGGGGTTGTCTAGGAAATTTAGCAAAATTAAACTCATGAGACATATCCCCCAAACCAATAGTAACAACATCCTTTTTGCAATCTATCCTAGCATTAACAGTATTCAAGAAGTGTCTACCAAATATAATGGGACAAAAGTTATTGATACGTCTCCAATGTATCTATAATTTTTGATTGCTCCATGCTATATTATCTACTGTTTTGGACATTATTGGGCTTTATTTTCCACTTTTATATTATTTTTGGGGCTAACCTATTAACCGGAGGCCTAGCCCAGAATTACTGTTTTTTTGCCTATTTTAGGGTTTTGAAGAAAAGGAATATCAAACGGAGTCCAAACGGAATGAAACCTTCGGGAACGTGATTTTCTCGCCAAACATGATCCAGGAGACTTGGACCCTACGTCAAGAAACAAAGGAGGAGGCCACGAGGTAGGGGGGGCACGCCTACCCCCCCCCCCCCCCAGGTGCGCCCTCCACCCTCGTGGGCCCCCTGTTGCTCCACCGATATACTCCTTCCTCCTATATATACCTACGTACCCCCAAACGATCAGATACAGAGCCAAAACCCTAATTCCACCGCCGTAACTTTCTGTATCCACGAGATCCCATCTTGGGGCCTGTTCCGGAGCTCCGTCGGAGGGGGCATCCATCACGGAGGGCTTCTACATCAACACCATAGCCTCTCCGATGAAGTGTGAGTAGTTTACTTCAGACCTTCGGGTCCATAGTTATTAGCTGGATGGCTTCTTCTCTCTTTTTGGATCTCAATACAATGATCTCCCCCTCTCTTGTGGAGATCTATTCGATGTAATCTTCTTTTTGCGGTGTGTTTGTTGAGACCGATGAATTGTGGGTTTATGATCAAGTCTATCTATGAACAATATTTGAATCTTCTCTGAATTCTTTTATGTATGATTGGTTATCTTTGCAAGTCTCTTCGAATTATCAGTTTGGTTTGGCCTACTAGATTGATCTTTCTTGCAATGGGAGAAGTGCTTGGCTTTGGGTTTAATCTTGCGGTGTCCTTTCCCAGTGACAGTATGGGCAGCAAGGCACGCATTGTATTGTTGCCATCGAGGATAACAAGATGGTTTTTTTTATCATATTGCATGAATTTATCCCTCTACATCGTGTCATCTTGCTTAAGGCGTTACTCTGTTTTGATGAACTTAATACTCTAGATGCATGCTGGATAGCGGTCGATGAGTGGAGTAATAGTAGTAGATGCAGGCAGGAGTCGGTCTACTTGTCTCGGACGTGATGCCTATATACATGATCATACCTAGATATTCTCATAACTATGCTCAATTCTGTCAATTGCTCAACAGTAATTCGTTCACCCACTGTAGAATACTTATGCTCTTGAGAGAAGCCACTAGTGAAACCTATGGCCCCCGGATCTATCTTCATCATATTAATCTTCCAATACTTAGTTATTTCCTTTGCTTTTTACTTTGCTTTTATTTTACTTTGCATCTTTATCACAAAAATACCAAAAACATTATCTTATCATATCTATCAGATCTCACTCTCGTAAGTGACCGTGAAGGGATTGACAACCCCTTATCGCGTTGGTTGCGAGGAGTTATTTGTTTTGTGCAGGTACTAGGGGACGCGCGTGCAACCTCCAGCTGGATTGATACCTTGATTCTCAAAAACTGAGGGAAATACTTACACTACTTTGCTGCATCATCCTTTCCTCTTCGGGGAAATCCAACGTAGTGCTCAAGAGGTAGCAAGAAGAATTTCTGGCGCCGTTGCCGGGGATGTTCGCACAAGTCAAGATTTGACTTCCAACAACGAGCCGTTTCTGGCGTCTACGCAAAAGTCAACATACCAAGTACCCATCACATACCCTTATCTCCCGCATTACATTATTTGCCATTTGCCTCTCGTTTTCCTCTCCCCCACTTCACCCTTGCTGTTTTATTCGCCCTCTCTCTCTCTCCTATTCTCCCTCTCTTTCTCTATTTGCCGCTTTTTGCCCTTTGCACTTTCTGCCGTCATGTCTGAAATTGGGGAAATTATTGTCGATATGGACAATAATAATATCAAGAAAAATTCTGACGCTCCTGGTGAAGAACCCCCTATCTTACATACAAAAAAAAACCCGTATTGGTAGTGGTAATATTATTGGAAAAGGAGTTATCCAAGATTTCTTTACTTGTGCTGGTGCTTTGCCTTCTATGGGTAGTTCTGTCCTTCATAGAACTAGTAGTCTTGCGGACGCTATTGCCATGCTTGTAGTTGAACTTGAAAGGCAATTTATGCACATGCACCCTTGCATACAAAGGATTTTCCTAGAATTTTCTAATATTGAGCATTCTTCTGTCAAGCACGCCGCTACTATCTTTTTGGCTCATGAATTCAGATTTATAATAAGAGAGGCCAAAGAAATCTTCATGCATTATAGGGTGGACGCTGGCCGTCCTCCCATACAAACTATCCTATTTGATCAAGAGGAAATAATGCATTTTCAATCTCTAGATTATGTTGCTTTTAATGAAAACCTTAGAAAAAATGTTCCCACCAATGTTCTAATTGATAGACTTTCTGAACTTAATAATGATTTTGCTATTCGAAATAATGATCTAGGATACTCTCTTGAGTATAGGCTCACAAAGTTCTGTCAAAAGAATGCTTATAATGATGAATTGGTTGTGCAATACGAAGGGCCGAAGGAGGAACCTATACCTCCTAAAGTTGATCTTGGGGACTTTTGTCCCATTAAATTTATCCCTTTTGATTACTTTTGCTTGCCTCAAAGAAAACTTGCTGCCGAACGTAGAGAACATGAAAAGAGTTTTAATGATCTATCTTACTATTATGGCAATATCTAGATCTATCATGCCTAGCTAGGGGCGTTAAACGATAGCGCTTGTTGGGAGGCAACCCAATTTTATTTTTATTCCTTGCCTTTTGCTCCTGTTTAGTAATAAATAATTTATCTAGACTCTGTTTAGGTTGTGTTTTTGTGTTTAATTAGTGTTTGTGCCAAGTAGAACCATTGGGAAGACTTGGGGAAAGTCTTGATATCTTGCTGTAAAAAACAGAAACTTTAGCGCTCACGAGAACTGCTGCCATTTTTATTTCGAAAGTGCTATTTAGTTAATTATTTTTTCAGATTATTATTAGATAAATTTCTCACGACTAGAAATTTATTTTTGAATTTTTCGGGTTCCAGATCTTGCGCTAGCTACATATTACTACAGACTATTCTGTTTTTGACAGATTCTGTTTTTCCGTGTGTTGTTTGCTTATTTTGATGAATCTATGGCTAGTAAAATAGTTTATAAACCATAGAGAAGTTGGAATACAGTAGGTTTAACACCAATATAAATAAATAATGAGTTCATTACAGTACCTTGAAGTGGTCTTTTGTTTTCTTTCGCTAACGGAGCTCACGAGATTTTCTACTTTGAGTTTTGTGTTGTGAAGTTTTCAAGTTTTGGGTAAAGATTTGATGGATTATGGAACAAGGAGTTGCAAAAGCCTAAGATTGGGGATGCTCATGGAACCCCCAAGATTATCTAAGGGCACCTAAAACCAAAGCTTGGGGATGCCCTGGAAGGCATCCCCTCTTTCGTCTACTTCTATCGGTAACTTTACTTGGAGGTATATTTTTATTCACCACATGATATGTGTTTTGCTTGGAGAGTCTTGTATGATTTGAGTCTTTGCTTTTTAGTTTACCACAATCATCCTTGATGTACACATCTTTTGAGAGAGCCATACATGATTTGGAATTTGTTAGAACACTCTATGAGCTTCGCTTATATCTTTTGAGTTATATAGTTTTGCTCTAGTACTTCACTTATATCTTTTAGAGCACGGTGGTGGATTTGTTTTATAGAAACTTTTGATCTATCATGCTTCACTTAGATTATTTTTGAAATTCTTAAATAGCATGGTAATTTTCTTAAATAATCCTAATATGCTAGGTATTCAAGATTAGTAAAAAAATTAAGAGTGTTTTAAATACTAAGAGAAGTTTGATGCTTGATGATTGTTTTGAGATATGGAGGTAATAATATCAAAGTCGTGCTAGTTGAGTAGTTGTGAATTTGAGAAGTGCTTGTGTTGAAGTTTGCAAGTCCCGTAGCATGCATGTATGGTAAATGTTATGTAACAAATTTGAAACATGAGGTGTTCTTTGATTGTCCTCCTTATGAGTGGCGGTCAGGGACGAGCGATGGTCTTTTCCTACCAATCTACCCCCCTAGGAGAATGCGCGTAGTGCTTGGTTTTTGATGACTTGTAGATTTTTGCAATAAGTATGTGAGTTTTTATGACTAATGTTGAGTCCATGGATTATACACACTCTCACCCTTCCATCATTGCTAGCCTCTTCGGTACCGTGCATTGCCCTTTCTCACATTGAGAGTTGGTGCAAACTTCGTCGGTGCATCCAAACCCCGTGATATGATACGCTCTTTCACACATAAACCTCCTTATATCTTCCTCAAAGCAGCCACCATACCTACCTATTATGGCATTTCCATAGCCATTCTGAGATATATTTCCATGCAACTTTCCACCATTCCTTTTATCATGACACATTCATCATTGTCATATTGCTTAGCATGATCATGTAGTTGACATAGTATTTGTGGCAAAGCCACTGTTCATAATTCTTTCATACATGTCACTCTTGATTCATTGCATATCCCGGTACACCGCCGAAGGCATTCATACAGAGTCATCTTTTGTTCTAGTATCGAGTTGTAATCATTGAGTTGTAAATAAATAGAAGTGTGATGATCATCATTTTCTAGAGCATTGTCCCAAGTGAGGAATATATAAAAAAGGCCATAAAAAGAGAAGCCCCCCCCCAAAAAATGAATGAGAGAAAAAGAGAGAAGGGACAATGCTACTATCCTTTGCCCCACTTGTGCTTCAAAGTAGCACCATAATCTTCATGATAGAGAGTCTTTTGTTTTCTCACTTTCATATACTAGTGAGAATTTTCATTATAGAACTTGGCTTGTATATTCCAACAATGGGCCTCCTCAAGTGCCCTAGGTCTTCATGAGCAAGCAAGTTGGATGCACACCCACTTAGTTTCTTTCGTTGAGCTTTCATACATTTATAGCTCTAGTGCATCCGTTGCATGGCAATCCCTACTCCTTGCATTAACATCAATCGATGGGCATCTCCATAGCCCATTGATTAGCCTCGTTGATGTGAGACTCTCTCCCTTTTTGTCTTCTCCACATAACCCCCATCATCATATTCTATTCCACCCATAGTGCTATGTCCATGGCTCGCGCTCATATATTGCGTGAAATTTTATAGGTTTGAGATTGCTAAAGTATGAAACAATTGCTTGGCTTGTCATCGGGGTTGTGCATGATGAGAGCATTCTTGTGTGACGAAAATGGAGCATGACTAAACTATATGATTTTGTAGGGATGAACTTTCTTTGGCCATGTTATTTTGAGAAGACATAATTGCTTAGTTAGTATGCTTGAAGTATTATTATTTTTATGTCAATATGAACTTTTATCTCGAATCATTTGGATCTGAATATTCATGCCACAATTAAGAAGAATTACATTAAAATTATGCCAAGTAGCACTCTGCATCAAAAATTCTATTTTTATCATTTACCTACTCGAGGACGAGCAGGAATTAAGCTTGGGGATGCTTGATACGTCTCCAACGTATCTATAATTTTTGATTGCTCCATGCTATATTATCTATTGTTTTAGACATTATTGGGCTTTATTTTCCACTTTTATATTATTTTGGGACTAACCTATTAACCAAAGGCCCAGCCCAGAATTGTTGTTTTTGTTGCCTATTTTAGGGTTTCGAAGAAAAGGAATATCAAACATAGTCCAAACGGAATGAAACCTTCGGGAACGTGATTTTCTCGCCAAACGGAATGAATTGTGGGTTTATGATCAAGTCTATCTATGAACAATATTAGAATCTTCTCTGAATTCTTTTATGTATGATTGGTTATCTTTGCAAGTCTCTTCGAATTATCAGTTTGGTTTGGCCTACTAGATTGATCTTTCTTGCAATGGGAGAAGTGCTTAGCTTTGGGTTCAATCTTGTGGTGTCCTTTCCCAGTGACAGCAGGGGCAGCAAGGCACGTATTGTATTGTTGCCATCGAGGATAACAAGATGGGGTTTTCATCATATTACATGAGTTTATCCCTCTACATCATGTCATCTTGCTTAAGGCGTTACTTTGTTTTCATTAACTTAATACTCTAGATGCATGCTGGATAGCGGCCGATGAGTGGAGTAATAGTAGTAGATGCAGGCGGGAGTCGGTCTACTTGTCTCGGATGTGATGCCTATATACATGATCATACCCAGATATTCTCATAACTATGCTCAATTCTGTCAATTGCTCAACAGTAATTCGTTCACCCACTGTAGAATACCTATGCTCTTGAGAGAAGCCACTAGTGAAACCTATGGCCTCCGGGTCTATCTTCATCATATTAATCTTCCGATACTTAGTTATTTCCTTTGCTTTTTTACTTTGCTTTTATTTTACTTTGCATCTTTATCACAAAAATACCAAAAATATTATCTTATCATATCTATCAGATCTCACTCTCGTAAGTGAACGTGAAGGGATTGACAACCCCTTATCGTGTTGGTTGTGAGGAGTTATTTGTTTTGTGCAGGTACTAGGGGACACGCGCACAACCTCCTACTGGATTGATACCTTGGTTCTCAAAACTGAGGGAAATACTTACGCTACTTTGCTGCATCATCCTTTCCTCTTCGGGAAAATCCAAAGCAGTGCTCAAGAGGTAGCAGTTATCTTGTGGGGAACCAAGAACAAGAAAATCAGCAGGATAATTAACTTTCCCACACAAGACTGCAACATCTCTAACAATCCCAACTGGTGAAATAGTGTCTCTATTGGTGAGCTTAATTGTAACATCAATTTCCTCTATCTCAGCAGGTGCAATATCATGCATAATTTCTTTATATAAGGAATGAGGTATTGCACTTGCACTAGCACCCATATCACATAAGCCATGACAACAATGATCTCCTATTTTAACAGAAATAACATGCATGCCTACAACAGGTCTATGTTTATTTTTAGTATCGGGTCTAGCAATTCTAGCAGCTTCATCACAGAAGCAATGACATGCCCATCAATATTATCAGGTCGGGTCTTTAACCATAGCAACACTAGCTTCAACTTTAATTTGCTCAGAGGGTGTAGGTGTTCTAGGATTACTCTTACGAACCACAGTTGAAGCTTTAGCATGATCCTTTATTCTAACAGGGAAGGGTGGTTTCTCAATATAAGCTGTAGGAACAACAGGATCAACGTTATAAGTGATAGTCTTTTCTTCAACTTTTATAGGTGGAACTACTTTTACTTCAATGGGAGGATTATATTTAAACCACTTCTCCTTAGGGAGATCAACATGAGTAGCAAAGGATTCACAGAAAGAAGTTACTATCTTAGAGTCAAGTCCATATTTAGTGCTAAATTCACGGAAAACATCGGTATCCATAAAAGATTTAACACAATCAAACTTAGGTGTTATACCTGACTCCTTACCTTTGTCGAGATCCCAATTTTCAGAGTTGCGTTTAATTCTTGAAGTATCGAGCATGGAGCGATTATTGAGAGAAAGTCGAGCATAAATTTTTTGAATAATAATTTCTCTAGAGAGCTCATGATTGGGGCATGAATATAACATTGACTTAAGCCTCCCCCAAGCTTGAGCGATGCTTTCTCCTTCGCGAGGACAAAAATTATATATATAATTACGATCACGATGAACCAGATGCATAGGATAAAACTTCTGATGAAATTCCAATTTCAATCGGTTGTAGTTCCATGATCCCATATCATCACATAGCCTAAACCATGTCAATGCCTTTAACTTAAAAGATAAATGGAAGACCTTCTTCTTGATAACATCCTCGGGCATACTTGCAAGCTTAAATAATCCACAAACTTCATCCACATAGATTAGGTGCAAATCGGGATGTAATGTTCCATCTCCTGTAAAAGGATTAGCTAGAAGTTTCTCTATCATACCCGAAGGAATTCTAAAGTAAACATTTTCAGTAGGTTCGGTAGGTTGAGGAGCAACTCTTTGCTCTACTGGTCAGGGTGAAGATACCCCGAACAAGCCCCTCAAAGGATTATGTTCCATAGTAACAAGTGACAGTAAATTTCAGCACACTATATAAATTTTTCCTTACCAAATTCCACCTACTAAAGGCGCTTCACTCCCCGGCAACGGTGCCAGAAAAGAGTCTTGATAACCCACGAGTATAGGGGATCTATCGTAGTCCTTTCGACAAGTAAGAGTGTCGAACCCAACGAGGAGTAGAAGGAAATGATAAGCAGTTTTCAGTAAGGTATTCTGTGCAAGCACTAAAATTATTGGTAACAGATAGTTTTGTGATAAGGTAATTTGTAACGGGTAACAAGTAATAATTGTAAATAAGGTGCAGCAAGATGGCCCAATACTTTTTGTAGCAAAGGACAAGCCTGGCCAAACTCTTATATAAAGGAAAACGCTCCCAAGGGACACAAGGGAATTATCGTCAAGCTAGTTTTCATCACGTTCATATGATTTGCGTTCGTTACTTTGATAATTTGATATGCGGGTGGACCGGTGCTTGGGTACTGCCCTTCCTTGGACAAGCATCCCACTTATGATTAACCCCTCTTGCAAGCATCTGCAACTACAAAAGAAGTATTAAGGTAAACCTAACCATAGCATGAAACATATGGATCCAAATCAGCCCCTTACGAAGCAACTCATAAACTAGCACTACAAAAAAAAGATACATCCATGGGCCGAACGATTTTTTTCCTGTCATACTTATGACACTTCTATGATGATAATTGTGACAAAACCCGGTATCATCATAGATGTGGTGGGCTCCTACTTCTATGACAAAAAATCATGATAGAAAATGGGCTTTTAGTCCTGGGCGGGCCGGAGACGCAGCTGCATGACATTCTTTGGGCCATCCATGATGGAAAACCATGGTAGAAGCAAGGGCACGGAAAATATCGGGGGGTCCCTGGTTACGGTGGGTGGTCTCTCGTACGTACGCGCGTGTGTGCGAGGCGTTGGGCTCTAACAGAACCCGAGCGAGGTGTTGGGCTCTAACTGAACCCGAGTGATTGCACTGCAGGCTACGCATTATTGAACCCGAGTGATCGATCGATGGCTGTTAACTGAACCCGATCGAGCGATTCCTTCGCTACTGATGCTAACTGAAGTCGATCGATGCTGCCTCTGGATGAACAGTGAGTGTTGCGGGAGGGGGGGGAGGTTGGATGAACAGTTCCCAGTGGGAGTGGATGAACAGGACCCCCGTGGCGTTGCCTCTGGATGAACAGTACCCCGATCGATCGAGCCGGTTGGGGCTCGATGAATAGGACCCCGTGGAGGGAAGGATGAACAGGACCGCCCCGTGGAGGGCAGGATGAACAGTAGACGATGGAGGGCAGGATGAACAGTAGCCCGTGGAGGGGTGGTTGAACAGGAGCCCGTGGAGAGGGCTGGTTGAACAGTAGCCGGTGGAGTAGCGCGCGATGGAGGCTGGATGAATAGGAGCCCGTGCATGAACAGTCGCAGGTGGAGGCTGTAGGAGGTCGACGGTGGATGAACAGTAGCCCGTGGAGGCTGGAGGGGGTCGATGGTGCAGATGAACAGTATCTCGTGGAGTCCCGTTTTGCGGTACGCCACACCCCTCCCGATGAACATGACCCCCGTTTCGACCGTAGCGCTCCAACACAAGTCCGTTTCCTCCGTTTTGCGGTAAGCCACACCCCTCCCGATCAATAGGACCCCCGTTTCGACCGTAGGAGGTCCGTTTCCTCCGTTTTGCGGTACGCCAGACCCCTCCCAATGAACATGATCCCGTTTCGAACGTGGCCGGTCAAACACAAGGCTGTTTCCTCCGTTTTACGGTACGCCAGGCCTTGTTTCCATCGGATGTTCCGTCCAAGCCCTCCTGATGAACACGACGATGCATTCCGTTCCGACCCAGCCGGTTGGCTCTTCATGAACACGGCGACGACGCTATTTCTTCGTTCCGACCTAGCCATGTACACGAGCCCTGGCCGTACGTATGCGCGAGTAGGTGTTCGAGACCCTGCCCGTATGTATGTACGTGGCCGTATTTTTTTTCTTGCACACTGGCCGCTATACGTACGTGTACATGCTACGTGCGCGCCTCTACTACGACACGTGCGCGCCTCTACATCGACCAGTATGTATGTACACATTCGCGACCAGAATGACAACGCTACGTACGCTCCGACCAGGTGGGTTCCGACTGTTAGGCACTTCCTTGCGTGCGAAGATGTAGCTGGTGGGTCCCAGCAGTCAGGGGGCGAACCATTTTTTTGCCCGAACGCACTTCCTTACGTGTGAAGATGTAGCTGGTGGGTCCCAACAGTCAGGGGGATACATTTTTGCCTGAAATACGGTGGCCCGTCCAGTGGGTCCCCGCTGTCAGGTGGAGGAATAATTATTTTGCGCGTAATAAGGAGGCACTTCCTTGCTGCGACCATGGACCCAGCTGTCATCCTCTCCACGTACCGTCCACGTCCAATGGAAGCCGTTCCTTGACTACGTTGACCACGCCGTGCCGAGAGCACCAGGGCGGTGGACGATGGCGAGGCCTAGGAAGGGGACGACGCGAAGCCGGGGAAGATGCGGCAGTGGAAGCCCGCGCGGAGAGGAGTACGAGGGTTCACTGGTTCGGCTGCGGTGTGAGGCTTCCGTCGCCATAGGGCCTGGCCAGTGGTGGGAATAGTAGGGGGCGGTGAGGCCTTCGCGGCAGCACAGCCGACCACGGGAGGCACGAGCATGCGGCATGACCGGTGCTGCTTTGGGCGGCTGGAGCAACAAGACCAGAGGTTGAAGAAGCACTACAACCGTTGGATGGACATCATATGGTCACTGGACATAGAACCGTTCATATTGACTAAGTTGACAAAGCACTCCGTCCCCGTCAACTTAGTAGGCCCACAAGTCAGCCTCCCACCAAGGTGGGTCCCAACCAGCAGGGGGAGTATTCATTTTTTTGTGCGTAATAAGGAGGCACTTCCGGTGGGTCCGAGCTGACAGCGGAGGGAATGTTTTTTTTTTGCGCAATACGGTGGCCCGTCCGGTGGGTCCCAGCAGTCAGGGGGCAAACTTTTTTTTTGCGAAATATGGTGGCCCGTCCGGTGGGTCCCTGCTGTCAGGTGGAGGAATCATTATTTTCTGCGTAATAAGGAGGCACTTCCTTGCTGCCGTCATGGACCCATCTGTCAGCCTCTCCACGTACAGTCCACGTACCATGGAAACCGTTCATTGACCATGTTGACCACGCCGCGCCGAGAGCACCAGGGTGGTGGACGACGGCGAGGCCTAGGAAGGGGACGATGCAGAGCCGGGGAAGACGTGGCAGTGGAAGCCCGCACGGAGAGGAGTACGAGGGTTCACTGGTTCGGCTGCGGTGTGAGGCTGCAGTCGCCACGAAATAACAAGGTGTGTGGATGAGTAGAGGGATGGCCTGGCCAGTAGTGGGAGTAGTAGGGGGCGGTGAGGCCTCTGCGGCATCACAGCCGGCCACGGGAGGCAGGAGCTCGCGGCACGACCGACGCTGCTTTGGGCGGCTGGAGCAAGAAGACCAGAGGTTGAAGAAGCGCTACAGCCGTTGGATGGACATCATATGGTCACTGCAGCTAGAATCGTTTATATTGACTAAGTTGACAAAGCCCTTGATACGCGTCAACTTAGTAGGCCCACAGGTCAGCTTCTGAAATGGTGCGCCCCAAATATCAGGGGGAGGAATCATTTTTTGGGCGGGTGAAGCTAGAATATCCGAGATTGAAGAGGAAGCGCGGCATCCGTTGGATGGACATCCAACGGCCACTACTGCTAGAACCATGTGTTGAGTATAATAAGTTCACAAAGCCTTGCATACATGTCAACTTCTTTTTTTAGGGGCGCGTAAACTTAGTAGGCCCACAAGTGTGTGGGAAAGAACTTATAGCCCATTTGCGATTTGTAAGAATGTACATCCAATTTTTGAATTTTAATGGAATTTACTACAACCCATTTACAGTTTGTTAAAAGTACAACCCATTTTCTAGCTAGGACAACGATTAATAATTTCAACCAACCGTTCAAGACAGAACTTAATAAAATTTCCCATATTTTGATGGGATCCGAAATATTTTTATTCCGAAATTATTTCTAGTCAGATTAAATATAAATTTGTATTACCTAAAAATCTAACAAAATATTGCGCGCGCAACAATTAAAAATTAAGATTTTCAAAATCCATAAATAATATTTTATAAACTAATTTCGTGCTTGGTGCATTTTCTTATAGTTACTGTCCAGTTTTTATAATTACATTCTATTTATTATTTTTAAAACCCATTTTCCTTTTAAGCCTAATGCATCCCTCCTAGGAAAGATTTGCAGCCCAGCAGAGTGAAGAATAACGAGTGCTCCTATACGCCTCTCACTGCGGCAAGATGTCGCCGTTTCGCACAGGAGGAGGTTCGCATGGGCCGGCCCATTCGATGTCCCTCGCCGAATGAAAGAGATGCCAAAAATAAAGAGAGCGACAGTTCCAGAATCGAACCCGCAATCTCTTCATGTGCACGCTATGCCCTTAGCCACTCCACTAGGTGAACTATTTGTGAAAGAGAGGCAGCGCCAATATAAAAATACCAAACAGAAGTAGCACAAAAAAAACAAGTTCACAAAATTCCATAAAACATGCGGGCGAGGGATTAAACGTGCGGCTAGCATTTTTATAATTTTCGAAATAATTTTGAAAAACACGAACCTTTTTTCAATTTGTGCACAAATTTAAAAAAACTGTAGTGTTTCTTCAATATGTGAACAAATTTAGGAAAAGGAACATTTTTTTAAAATTCGCAAACATTATTGAATTTTGAACAAAAATTAAACATGAAAACATTTTTTTGCATATGTCAACAAATTTTGAAACCAAAAATATTTTTTCAATTTTTGAACATATTTGAATAACAGGAAGAATTCTTGAAATTCCTGAACATCTTTGAATTTATGACCAACAATTGGAACAATTTTTGAAATTCCCCAAAAAAATTATGTGCGAACAAAATTTAAACATGTGACATTTTCTAAATTTGTGAACAAATTTTGAAACTGGGATTTTTCTTGAAACAAAATAATTTTTGTTTTGTGAAATAACATAAAAAGGTGAACAATTTCTGAAACGAAGCGATCAATTTTTCCAAGCATGAAGATTTTTTGAATCTTTAGAACAAATTTCGAAATGGAGAACAAATTTGGAAGCACGAACATTTTTTGAATCTTGAGAACAAATTTTGAAACAGAGAACAATTTTGAAAATCTCGAACAAAATTGGAAGCGCGAACATTTTTTGAGTGCGTGAACAAAAAATTGAAATCCGGAACATTTTTTGAATTTCGAAAGTTTTGAACTTTTTTGTGTAACAAGAACAATTTTTGAATTTTGAGAACAATTTTTCAAAATCTGAACAATTTTTGGAAACACGAACAAAATTTTAAATATTTTCAAAAAAAGGAGAAGAAAATAAAATGAAAGAAAAAACCAAAGAAAGAAAGAAACAGAAAAAACGAAAAAAGAAAAGAAAAAACAGAAATAACTATAAACGAAAAGAATAAATAAAATAAAAAAGAAAACCAGAAAACCCGGTTCAAGAACCTTCTGGAAGGTTCCCAAAACCGGCCAGGAAGCATCTAGAAGGTTCCCAAAACTGGAAAGTGATCTAACGTGAAAAAGAGCTAACTGGGCCGACCCAGTTACTATCTAACCTGTGCGGACCTGTGCGGTATGTCGACAATTCGCCGCAGAATGCGGCAAATAGGGTTTTCCGAGAATAACAATTTGACCTTGCCTGGGTATGCCTCAAAAAAACGTATAGCTGGGCTAGCCATTTTCATCTTGAAAAAAAATATCTCGGCTGGATATCTGTACTGGGCTAGACGGGCCACAACCCGCCTGGTTAATACCCTGCTCTCCTCTGAACAACAACGAAAACATCACCAAGAAAAACTCTGTAGTGCTCACGCCTCAAAAACACAAAAACTGCTCGAGCTGCTTGGTCCCAGCTGTCGGCCGCACCTTGTGCAATTCTCTGGTTTATTGACTACATAGGTTGACAATAGTGTGGGACCGTGATGTCAGGAAACCAGGAGGAAGCAAAACAAATATAGTTGTACATAATAAGGAGGCACTTGCGTACGTAAGGCTATGGCCCTAGTGGGTCCCTAATGTCAACCAGTCAAAATAAAGTCATCTCCTGAATCCTCATGTTCATTGACCATGTTAACAATGCTCGGCGCCACGGCGAGTGCAACAACTCGAAGGACGACGAAGAGGGCCTTGCGGGCCCTACGGATGGTCTGATACAGCGCCTGCTGCTCATTCAGGAAGCCAGGATCATCGGACACCTATGAGCACCTTCGAGAGACTGAGAGCATGAAACGGTAAGGCCTCGCTTGGGAGCTTTGATTTATTTCACAACTGTATTAAGATACAAGTGTAATTTACTCGTCATCGGAAATAACGCGTAAAATACAGGCGTAATGAAACCGAGGGCCCGAGGTCTGTAAGTAAAACCGGCGGGTTACGCGTGTAATTTGAGAGACCGGTGTATATTTTACTAGTCGAAATCGACCAACCAAGCGCTTGGCCCGAGACCATCTGCTTTTATTTACAAGCGTCAGTTTTACAAGTGGTTTTGGTTGGAAAACGACGATCCAATCACGGCCTAAGATGATGAGTTGGTCAGAAGATCATATGGTTTCACGTCTAACCTACCCGACTTGTCGTATAGGCTATGAATGAAACATAAGACGATGAACTTCTTAAGCACGGAAACAACAGAAGAGGATGATCTTCCTAACAAGCAAATCACTGGCATTAGATCGACATGCAAAACAATACGAAGCATTATTCTCAGGAGGCACGATGAACAACTCGTGATGCCGCATGCCACAACATTCCAAGCTCAACTTTGCAATCAAACACAAGGCCTGGCATTACATAGACAATATTCAGAACAAACTCTTAAAATATCTTACATAAGTCAACATTCATGTGACTATGCATCTCAGCAAAGTAAATATTTACTTCTGAACTGAAGACAGGAATAGAAAAAAACGATCGATGTTGCTCACAACAAAGGGCGTCCCACTCAAAAATATCAAATGCATGTCTTCTGGCTAACATCAATCAGCAAAAAATGACAAGGTTTTCCAATTCCAATATATTAAACTAATGTCAACTTTGACAAGCTTTTCCCATTCAAAATATGTAATGCCTATGATTGTGGAACGGGCAGGGTTTGTCATCAGTTTGTCATGTGATAGTTCGGTGGCTCAAGGTGACGACGAATGATTAGAGAATCATTCGATGTATTGTGAATGATGAAGTATTATTATGGAGGACACAAACCATCTAAACATTTTGTGCAGTTCCACTAAAATCAAGCTGAGCATTCCCGTGGATTTCGTATTTATATGTTGTCAGAAAACAAAGACACATCAGCACACACATGAATATTGGCCCTAGTGTCAACCCACCAATCGGTGGACTAACAAACTGAAAGTACGGTAAATAGATTACCATACGCAGATGCCCCATCATTGTTGCTTAGAGTGACATTGAAAGACTTGGAGTCCTGTCCTGGCTTCTTGGTACTTGTTTGGGCACTTGTTTGCCCAGTGTTCCTCTGAACCACAAGTAAAGCAGCCATCTCTGCAGACTAGTCATGTCACTAGCATCTACTAATACTCTGTAAAGCTTCTCGATCATTCCTTGTGTAATGTAGAGCAAACAGTGACTACTTCTTTCTACAAAGTGGTAAGACCAACTGGACCCACTAATGCAGCGGTTTGCCTTAGACACATTGGCTCCTTTTGTGCAGTTCAACTAAAATCAAAGTCGGAATAAAACCGAGCTTTAATTTTGATATCCCCGTAAGCAACAAAAGGTATAAGGGAAACACTTACTGAGAAATAACGGTTGATGACTTGTACTCCCAGAAGAAAAAACATCTATTGATCTACCTTATCTTAATGAGAAACAAAGCAGGAGAGTAGCAATTCTCAATCAGTGTGATTCATTCATATTAACTGAGACATTATTGAGGGAGTCCTGGACTAAGGGGTCCTCGGGCGTCCGTCCTGTTATCCATGGGCCGGACTGATGGGCTGTGAAGACATGAAGGCCGAAGAATGCACTGTGTCCGGATTCGACTCTACTTGGCGTGGAAGGCAAGCTTGGCGACCGAAGATTCCTTCTTATGTGACCGACTCCATGTAAACCCTAGATCCCCTCGGTGTCTATATAAACCGAAGGGGATAGTCCAGAAAGGACACCACATATACTCATTACCATATTCATAGGCTAGACTCTAGGGTTTAGCCATTACGATCTCGTGGTAGATCAACTCTTGTAATACTCATATTCATCAAGATCAATCAAGTAGGAAGTAGGGTATTACCTCCATAGAGAGGGTCCGAACCTGGGTAAACATCGTGTCCCCTGTCTCTTGTTACCATCGATCCTAGACGCACAGTTCGGGACCCCCTACCCGAGATCCACCGGTTTTGACACCGACATTGGTACTTTCATTGAGAGTTCCACTATGCCGTCGACAAAAGGTTCGATGGCCCCTTCAATCGTCAATAATGACGCTGTCCAAAGAGGAACCTTCCTCCCCGGACAGATCTTCGTATTCGGCGGCTTCATACCGCGGGCCAACTCGCTTGGCCATCTGGAGCAGATCGACAGCTACGCCCCTGGCCATCAGGTCAGATTCGGAAGCTTGAATTACGTCACGGACATCCGTGGAGATTTGATCTTCGACGGATTCGAGACCGCAGCAACCGCTTCCCATCGCCTCGATGAACATGGCTTAAACATGTCATCGGGCCGCATCCAGGAGATAGCTCCTGTAGCAGCTCTGGCCTTAAACCCGGAGCAGATCAAGTCGCTCGAAGATGGGAAGCTCGACCCCATCACAGGGCTACCGATTCCGCGGCGCTGGAGCCGCATGCAGATTCCACTTCATACGGTATCTGCATCAATGGTACCTCGGACTCGCCTCCGATGTCGAACTCCGAACCCTACGAGCCCACGTATATCGAACTCGATCGGTTATCGATCTTCAATTTCGGCGCGGCAGATGTCTTCCAACACTCGCCCATGGGTGACATACTAAACTCGCTAAAAAACCTATCCCTGCCAGACGACCTGTCGCCGAACTATGTTTGGTTCGAACTTTCGACGGACGATGGAGAATTTTGTTTCCCACCCGCCACCCACTTCGTAGCCACCGTTGAAGACCTAACCAACACGCCCGACCCCTGCTCCGAAGACATCGACGGTGTGGACGACGATGAGGAGCAAGGCCAGAGCTTACTACTCGCTCGACATGGGATGACCACTTCCTGGTATGATGTGTGTATAATAGACACACCTTATGGCGCTCGCGACGATGACAAGGAGGATCTGGTCGAGAATAAACTGCCTGGTACACAGCCCGGACACCGGTGCCCTAGGTCACATCGCGACTGCCAGCACCAGAGAAGACGATACTCCGGACAACAAAAACCCTGTTGAGGTAGAATCCGAGCAGGAGGAACAGGAAGGCAGGCAAGACAACCCTGATGAGCAGACCACATATGGGGACTCGGAGGACAGCAATTATCTCCCACTCTCCGAGGAAGAGGAGATCCTCGGCAACGAGGATTTTATCATGCCTAAGGAACCTCGCGAGCAAGAGCGCTTTAAACGCCGGCTTATAGCCACTGTAAGGAGCCTAAGAAAGAAGCAGCTGCAGCTTCAAGCAAGCCAAGATTTGCTCAATGATAGATGGACCGAGGTCTTGGCCGCCGAGGAATAAGGCCTCAACAGCCCAGTAAAAAGCCACCCCAAGAATAGGTGGCTCCCTCAATACGATGGCAGGGCGATGGAACCCATACCATCATCAAACAATGCGGCGGGCCGACCATAGTTCGGTCCAGACAAAGCAGCAGCCCAAGCAGAGCACCATACCAACCCATCCGGCCGTCAAAACAAAACAGCTCGAGGGAATACCCGCGATATCAACCAAGACACAAAGGGTAGAACAGGATGCACAAGATCGATGTACAGATCACAAAGATATACCCCAACCGACGATGATGGTCACCTATTCGGATGCTATAAAGCCAACCATGCCCGGCCCGAACACCGTAAACGGAGCCTGCCGGAGGTGCTTCATAGTGTGGCCCAACATAGAGGAGCCGCACACCCTCTCTGCTTCACTAACGAAGTAATGGAGCACGAATTTCCAGACGGGTTTAAACCCATTAACATCGAAACATACGATGGAACAACAGATCCCACGTTATGGATCGAGGATTACCTCCTCCATATTCACATGGCTCGCGGAGACGACCTCCACGCCATTAAATACCTACCTCTCAAACTTAAAGGGCCAGCTCGGTACTGGCTAAACAGTTTGCCAGAAAATTCCATTGACAGCTGGGAAGATTTGGAAGACGCCTTTCGAGACAACTTCCAGGGAACATATGTCCGGCCATTATATGTCGATGACTTAAGTCACATTGTCCAGGAGCCCGGCGAGTCAGCCAGGGAGCTCTGGACCAGGTTCTTAGTCAAAAAGAACCAAATTGTCGACTGTCCGGACGCAGAGGCCCTTGCGGCCTTCAGACATAGCGCCCGGGATGAATGGCTAGCGCGTCACCTCGGCCAGGAAGGACCCAAATCCATGGCAGCCCTTACTGCTCTAATGACCCGCTTCTGCGCGGGAGAAGACAACTGGCTTGCTCGTAAAAGCAATGACGCCAGCGGCCCGGGAACTTCCAAAATCTGAGATGGCAATGGCAAGCCACAACGAACCGAACACAACAGTCGCAGTAATATACGCGACACAGCAGTGAACGCCGGATTTCACAATCCGAAGCCCGGTCAACGGAAGAAGCCACTAAAGGCAAACCAGGATGGACCATCCACCCTTGACAGGATATTCGACCGACCTTGTCAGATTCACGGTCACCCTGATATGCCAGCTAATCATACCAACCAAAACTGTTGGGTCTTCAAGCAGGCAGGCAAGCTCAACGCTGATCACAAGGGGAGGAGGCCACCAGGCGATAAAGACGATGGATCGGCTCGCCAGCAGAACGCCAGGGGCTAGAAATAGTTTCCCTCCGATGTTCGATCACTCCGGGAACGTGAATAGCAGTTCGTCTTCCGCCACCCACATACTGTACTGGCAAAATTTGCACCACCCGCGCATCACTATGCACTCAAGATACCATGGGCATCGGCAGAAGCACAATACAGACAACCCTGCAAGCATCCCCGTAACGTTTTTTTATCTGTTCACCTTATTTTTTTGTATCATCCCTAAAGAACAGGTGACCAGCTGGGCAACATCTACAACGGACTCTATCAGAGTTCAGATCCGTATGCTCACCTAAGGGGCTACTTCCGTTAAGCATTCCCCTCCCCGAGTATGGGCGACACAGACGTGCGACAGGTGGTCCAAAATAACTTTTTGTGGACCACACTCTCTATTCCGAGCCTGTACTATGCCCTCTTTCCTCTGATCCCGACCCCGAGCATGTCAAATAGCCGGGTTCGCAGTTTCTTTACACACACACACACACAGACATAAATTTATCAATGGCACATCGCTCCGTTCTCAGTAAGTCTCATCCGAACCGATCTTTCGTACTCTTTCAAATAATAAGTACGACCTTAACGGCTGCTCTGCAGATACACCTTGGCATACCCTGCCAGGGGCTCGGCATGGGAACGAATGAGCTGCCAGTAAAAGTCCGAACAGCTCTATAGCGTACTTCGGCGTCGCAAGTTTGGCCCTATATGCATCAGCTCCGAATCATTGTCTTGGGTCAATAGTTGGGTTGCCCAGCTCCTGTGTTTTCTACCCTACGTTCCGCTCTATCAGCTAGGGTAGTAAAGGGAGAACTACTGCGATTGTGCCCTGGCCTAGACCGGATGAGCACCTCAGTAGAGAAAGCCGAAAACTAACTGTCATGATGCGGCGAGAGCTGGTCAACCACTTGACAACTTATTGGAATCTTTAGCGATTTTCCGTGTAACATGAGGGATCTTTTTCAGATCAGATATGTAAGGCACCACACGCCGCATACACACCAGGGGCTATGTCGTAGCCCCACCATAAAACTCCTATGGTTAAGTGAAAGTGTTAACGCCTTATAGTCCGATTGCCTAGTTCGCCGCATTATCACCTCCTTCATGGACCAAGACATTGGCTAAAGAGTGATTAAATGCTTTTCCGAACACCCCGTACTTCCTACGAGGGGGCTGAAGACGATGACTGGAAAACTTTCATATTATATTAAAATGACCGCACAGGAGTAATTCAAGATTTTCGAGCAAAACATAAATAGATTAACTATAAAGTTGTCTTTTACAATCATCATACACCTCACTCGAACATTATGTTTTTTGAGCATTGACCCTCTATCAAGCGGGCGGCCTCCAGGACGTCTTCAAAATAACTCTCTGCTTCCGGATGGCCCCTGCCTTTAGGCGGACCCTTCATGGCGATGTCGATGGCCTTCATCTTTCCCCAGAATGTCTTGACTCAGGCAAGGGCCATCCGTGCACCTTCAATGCACGCCGATCGCTTCGCAGCATCGATTCGCGGCACCACGTCAACAAGCTTCTGCACCAAACTGAAAGAGCTACTCGGCGCAGGCTCGATTGGCCACAGCCGGATTATAACATCCTTCATGGCAGCGCCAGATACCCTATGAAGTTCGGCCCATTGGGACATATGTTCATTGAGCAGCAGCGGGCGCTTCGACGCACCGAACTGTGACCAAAAAAGCTTCTCTGTTGCATATCCAGCTCGCGCTTGGTAATACTGCGTTGCATCGGAAGAACTCTTCGGCAAGTCCAAATACTCGTCCAGAGAACTCCACACTTGGTTCAGCTGAGCATAGTCCGGGTCGCCCAACTTAGTCTGCAGCAGAAAAGGCTTTCCAGCCACTATCTCTTTCACCTGCCGAACCTCCTCAAGGAGTGCTCTGGACTCTGATCGCGCTTCTCTTGCCTCATGTCGGGCCTTGTCCAGTTCAGCCGCCAAGGCTTTATTCTCCTTCTCAAGAAATTTGCAGCGGCCAGTAGCATTCTCCAAAGCGAGTGTCATCATAGATACCTTCTCCTCGCCCTGGCATCGCGCAGCTTGTTCGGCCTTCAGTTCAACCGATGCCCCTTCAGCAGCAGCATCACTAAGCCGGGCCCGCTCCTTGGCCCGGACTAGCTCCGCCCAGAGAGCTTCCACGGGGGCAGCACCATCTGCATTTCATGCGCATTTCATATAAAGCACTTTCCCGCGTCAAGCACACTGGTGTAAAGAATGCTTGAAATACATACCTTGCAAGTCGTCAAGATGCCTGTTGATCAATGCCATGTCATCCTCCGCAATATCCAGCTTTCGCTGCAGTTCGGCCACTTCCGTATTCTGGGCAGCCATAGGAGGGGAAGCAGCCTGTATTTCAAATCAAACCAATGTTAATACCTGAGCATATCTCTTTGATACTCCGATCGCTTCCTTCGGAAGACAATCCGAGTCTCGGGGGCTACTGCATATACAATAGGTGCATTCTGTCAATAAATTCAATTGACAAAACTACATCACAAACCTCAAAACCTCTTAGAAGGCTCGTGAAGGCCTCGTTCAATCCACTCTTCGCGGATAGACCCCTTTTGACCACCGTAGCTGACATGTCTCCGTCGTATCTACTTTTCCAAACAATTTTGCCCTTGTTTTGGACTCTAACTTGTATGATTTGAATGGAACTAACCCGGACTGATGCTGTTTTCAGCAAAATTGCCATGGTGTTCTTTTATGTGCAGAAAACAAATATTCTCGAAATGACCTGAAACTCCACGGAACATCTTAGAAAAAATAAAAAAAAATCCTCGCCAAAGATGAAGACCAGGGGGCCCACACCCTTCTCACGAGGGTGGGGGGCGCGCCCCTACCTCATGGGCCCCCTGGATGCCCTCCAACGCCAACTCCAACTCTATATATTTGCTTTCGGAGAGAAAAAATCAGAGAGAAGAAATCATCGCGTTTTACGATACGGAGCCGCCGCCAAGCCCTAAAACCTCTCGGGAGGGCTGATCTGGAGTCTGTTCGGGGCTCTCGAGAGGGGGATTCGTTGCCGTCGTCATCATCAACCATCCTCCATCACCAATTTCATGATGCTCACCGCCGTGCGTGAGTAATTCCATCATATGCTTGCTGGGAGGTGATGGGTTGGATGAGATTTATCATGTAATCGAGTTAGTTTTGTTAGGGTTTGATCCCTAGTATCCATTATGTTCTGAGATTGATGTTGCTATGACTTTGCTATGCTTAATGCTTGTCACTAGGGCCCGAGTGCCATGATTTCAGATCTGAACCTATTATGTTTTCATGAATATATGTGAGTTCTTTATCCTATTATGTTTTCACTGGGTTACCCCCTTTTTCCCTTTTCGACCATAAAGCGGCTGGATAGCTAGTCTATACTACTTTCCCTTCCTCCTTTCCTCATTGAACCACGTCCTAGATTCATGCTCCACCCCACCGCACCCTTCTTTCCTCTTTGAACCAAGACCTAGATTCGACTATAGAATCGAAAAAAGATCAGCATGCAGCTAGACCAATGACGGTTTCAAAGAAACTTATACCTTAGGGTCGTCGGGATGTGGGAAGGCGTGCGGCGGGAGGTCAGATTTGCCCACACTACATACAGCAGCGAGGAAGAAGGGGTCGGTGGCCCTCCCGCACAGGCGCTGGGTGAAAGAGAAAAGCGCAGCTGGCAGTGGATTGCAACCAAGGTGAACTGACGAAGGATATCATCTTTGTGGGTAACAAGCAAAGAGCACTGATGGAAGACAGCTTGTTTTTCATTGAAAATCGATCAGCTTCACCAGCCGACGCGACCATGATGCGCAACCATGAGCATCGATAGGTCATCGTGGTGATGCATCATCCATTTGGCATCAAGTTTGGGTGAGGCACCTATGAAGTTCGACAAATCCTCACCGTGGTCTATTTCTTCTCAGTAGTCAAGCTCGAGGAAGAAAGAACCACGTGGCAGAGGACAGTGAGGCGGAACAACAATGGCCATCCAATTTTGTGCAGTTCCACTAAAATTGAGGAAGACATGCCCGGGTATGGAGATACACATCGCTGTTTCCAAAAATATAAAAAAGGGATATAGTGTTGTTACTTTGTTTTACAAGATTAACAACGACATCTCAATTGTCAATAATAATTATGAAAAGTACACCAACAAACAGAAGCATCATGATTATCTTGATGGGAACTAAACCAGGATACCCGAGAAAAAAACATTTCTTCATTTAACTAGTGATAGTATTATATTAGCAGCAAAAATAGGAGCATATGGACAATGACCGCACAACCACCATGTACTTTTTGTCGAAACAAAATGTATACCTCCACCGAGGCATAAATCAAGACAACTTTTCGAGTGGCATTTCCTCTATAATAGTAGGTGATGTTGGACCAGCCGACGAACCCTAGCTACTATACATGGGGAGCTGGGGAGTAGTCGCATAGAAGAAAACCCGCATGCATCGACCTGGGGAGCTGGACCAGTACAAGAAGTTATACCTCAGGTGGGAGAGATGTCGCTTAGGCGGGAGGGCGGGATCTGCCCACACGACGGTAGCGAACAAGGGCGCGGAGGACCTTCGTCCGCGCCAGCGCCGGCTCCGAGAGGACGATGCACATTGGCTTCCTCCATCACCGACGACGACAACGTCAATGCTGCACCTCCTCACCTCCTGCAGCGGACGGGATTTGGCCGGATCTGTGACCACCGGTGAGGAGAGAGATAGTGTGAACACTGTCATCTTGTTTTGATGTGGAGAGGGTGAGAGAGCGAGACGCGAGAAATTCTATCAAACAAGAGGCTATAATGGAGTAAACAATCTCTCCATAGCAATGGTTTTAAATAGAATATGCGCGTTCCCGGAAAAAATAAATGAAAACTGGCGGGCAATTTTTTAACGTACCAAGAAAGAAAACTCGATCAAAAACATGCCCCCGCTTCCAGGTCGCGGGAGTCGTCGCGCATACACACATAGACATACATGCATATCCGTGTTTACGTAAAATTCCATTTCCATCTCCATCTCCAATCATATTTGTCCAACTGGCACATTATTTACGTTGTTAATTATATATGCGGCAATATTAACGTACAACATCTCTTGTTTGCGGGCGTCCGGACCGCTGCCACAGCCGCTCCTGACAAACCCGAACCCTCTTCATCACCCGCGCGTGCTTCCTGCCCGAAACGGTCAGTGCCGCATTCATGCTCGGCCAGAGCGGACGCGACCTCTCACTGGCGCCGGCATTGAAGCGGCACGCTGGCCGAGAGAGCGTCGCCCGCACCGCTTCCTGGTGCACGCGATTGCTCCGCATTCAAAGGTCGCAATAGCCGGCCACAACATGCATGTAAAAAGTTCTTGGGAGTCTGCGCTACGGCTAGCTGTCCTCCCCAACTCGTCAATCTCTTCCAGTAGTACTAGTACTCCATGGCGCGATCCATCGACAAGCAGGCAGGAAAGTTATCGTATACTCGGTTTGCGGTGAGTGGCATGCCGAGCGACCATGTGGGGTCGAGCCCTGGAGGAGGGTGAGACACGAACGCGACAGACGTGATTTAAACGTTGGTTTTGCTCGATGGTGTGATCCAACGAAATGAAACGTTGGTTTCTCTTCGTTTCCATTTTTCTCCGGAAAAACGGAAACTTTCCACTCCATTTTCATTCCTTTTCGACCAACAAAGCGACATGGAGATGGAGCTACGTGGGGAGCTGCGGGAGTGGAGCAAGCCGGCTCCAAAAGGAAGATGGACTACATGGGACGCCGGGCTGTAGCTAGAAGGGCGGTTGGGACGTGGCATTGGCCCATACCGCGGTGACCCCCAATTGGGACGCACTGACTGTGGATTTTCTCCCTTGCCAATGTCGACCGCGTCTACGCTCAACATTGTTCCCTTCCCCCAGCTGCGGGATCAGGCCGGATATGTGACTAGCAGTGTGGCCACCGTCGTTCTATGCTTGTGAAGGGAGCAACCCAAGCAAGCAGGCTTGTAGCTTAGGCTCCTGTTATTCTTGTGACGGGAGAAGCTTGCGCGCGGTGGCTCGCAGGACGTGCAACAGTTAATTTGGTGTCAGATTGCCAGAAGCATACACTATACTAGTAGTACTATTATTGTTGCACTTCCCGAAGAGGCGAACAGCCAAGCGCAAAGTTTACTAGTACTAGTACTACTACTATAGTCTATAGAGGTAGTACTAGGAACCAAATGGAGGAGCGTCTGCACTCTTATTATATATTTAAAATGTGATAAAGGAATATTCAACACATTTGGTTCTCTTCGAGGGTTCTCGCATGTGATAATGGAAGTTGATTGCATGGAACACTCGCCACAATTCTCGCTTAATTCTGGCTCATATCCTGTTACAAATAGGAGCGCTCGGTGATATTTCCTCTTTTTTTGTTATCCAACATGTAAACAAGTCAGCAAACCTTGCGGCACATCTTTGTGCGAACCGTGCTTGCTGCACTTTGAATGTGGCCGAGAGTTGGCTTGATGAAACACCTCGCTTCCTACTTCTTTTTTTGCGGGGTACCTCGCTTCCTAGTGACCAGTGTCTTGGCTGATCGTCCTAAGAATGGTTATATATGAATAAAGCTCTCTCATTTACCAGCAAAAAAGATTAAGCCATATTAACCGGAAAGGAGGGAGTATGGACTAGCACTACTTGTTGGTGTGTCCCGTCAACTCGCGGAATGAGGAGAAGCTTGCAGGACAAGTTGAAGCTCGCTTACGCCTTTTAACTAATGCAACGTACCCTCACCCAGGCGGTGGACATGCATCAGTTCATTCGGTGTCAGATTGCAAGAGGCATACACTATAGTACCGAACATGCGGAGTACCATCATTGTTCGACTTCACAAAGAGGCGAAGAGCCAAGCGCAAGGTTTAGTAGTACGAGTAGTACTACTACTAGAACTGCATGGTGGAGCCTCTGTACTCTTATTTTTTTAATCTCTCATAAAGTACACATTTATTCCGGAGAAGGATGGAAAATGGCAGCCCAACATGTAATGATGATATCGATCAACCATGCTCGAATATATCTTGGCCTCCATGCGAGCCCGCCTATGTGTTCTCGCTCCTCGTCTCTCTCAAGGAATGACGGGTTGGCCATTTTGCCATCAGTTGAGATCAGTTTGCTCACACTCCGGCCCACATGTCAGTGATATGCCAAGAGGAGGTGCGTTGACCGATTGCCCATACGCATACTTGGTTTTGCACCTTCATACTACTCCTCCCTCCGTCATAGTTTACTGGGCGTGCTTCATTATGATGCATTTCTCTCAGTGCATTTCCACCACCAGAGAGACTTTAGACACGTTTGGTTTAATGCTCAATTAATTAGGGAGTGGTAACCACAATTTTCTCTCGATGTAGTACTACGGAGTGGAGTAAGTGCATGCATGCATGCGTCTACCCGGGCTGGAAGCACTGCATGCATGTGTGTACGCATTATTTCCTCTAGTAATAGACGTCGTGCTATAACTACCAATGCTATTTTTCAGGCTGATCGCTAGTCGCCTTGGTGCCAGAGATTTTCTCTTTTTTTGAAGCGCGCTCTATAAACAGTGCCAGATGGAGTAGTATGAGCGGATTAAAAGAAGAGCGTATTGATGGTTGCTTCTTTCGAGCAACTTACAGTGGGAAAGGTGGGGCTTATGATTTGACTGCTCATTACTCACTATTAATGCGGTGCAACGACTGATCTGAATCTCCCATGCGGCTGTGCTCTACCCCTCGGTTCTTAAATATACTCCGGAGTATTTGTCTTTCTAGAGATTTCAATGAGTGAGTACTCAAATATTTGTCTTTTTAGAGATTCAAATGGACTACTACATACGGATGTATATAGCCATATTTTAGAGTGTAGATTCACTCATTTTGCTCCGTATGTAGTCACTTATTGAAATCTCTAGAAAGACAAATATTTAGGAACGGAGGGAGTACACATACGAAGCAAAATGAGTGAATCTACACTCTAAAATATGCCCATTTGAAATTTGTAAAAATAGACAAATATTTAGGAATGAATGAGTATAATTTTATGCATGGCACATGGACCCGGATGCCGAAGAGGCTTCTGGCAATGCTATCAAGCTTCCAACATTTTTTTACATAATTGACGTACTACACAAATAATTTTCCAGCGACATGAAATTGTACAATGGTGTGAGCTTTCAGCTTTTGTTTCGTGTGTCTTGCCATCGATGCTCTTTCAGAAACAATAAAAAACTAACTTCCTTGCTAATCAGAGGTAATATTTACATCACAACTGAAGACAAAGTTGTGAGAAGGTGTTAAATTAAAATTGATCCATGCTTTCATTGACAACAACGTCCCCCCAGCTCTGTCTAAATCAACAAGGCATGTTGGGAAAAAAGTAGTTGTCTGGAGCATGCAACATTCCGATCATTTTGTGCAGTTCCACTAAAATAGAGCTGAGCGTCCCTATTCCAAAGATATTATGTGTGATTACGATAATAGAGGACTACTGATGAAACAGTAAACACACAAATAGAAGCCGGTCACCTTTGCAGTCTCTCTTAAGACTAACTAGTTCGAGAAGATTAGGCTCGGAGTTGGATGAGGAGGATAGAGCAAAACCAATCTCCCTTTGTGTAGTCGCAATGAAATGTAGAGACGTTTCCCGTGTGACATTTTGGCAGAACTGCACAAAACACTCTTAAGAAAAAAGTGATTTGTGCAGTTCACCAAAAGGTCGCAATAGCAACGAGGTGAAATGGATAGCCCTGTTTGCAAAAAAGAGGTAGAAAGGAAACAATTACTGGCCAATAACAGTTGATGGCACATGCGACGACAAAAAAGAAGCATATTCCTTGTCCTAAGGGAAGAGAAGAACACAGTTGTGTTTGTCTAAAACGGTGTGAGGACGAGATTGCAATATGGAAAGTACGTCAGACGAGCTATGTTTTGGGCAAAGAACTATGGAAGATCCACATGTAGCGACGTGGGAAGACGGGCAGTGGAGCAAGGCCGAAGGGGATACCTGGAGGTCGTCGAGATGTAACAAGGTGAGCGGCGGCGGGCGGTATCTACCCATACTACGGCAGCGAGCAGGTGGCGTAGGCCCTACCACGCCGGAGCTTGGTCAGAGAGAACGACGTGTACCACAAATCGGGACGTGCTGCCTCAGCACCGTCGAACGGAGAAACGATGCACGTCCTCCCTTTCCACCGGCGGACGGGGCGGCCGGATCAGTGACCAACGGTGAGAGAGAGAGAGAGAGAGAGGCCACCGTAGCCTTGTGTGAGATACTCTGAAAAGAGACAAACCAGGCAGGCAGGCTCCATTGTATATAGTGGAGCGGACTACCTTTTTCTCCATAAAAATCATTTTATATTATGTGTACGTGCCATTGAGCGATATAACTTTATTTAAAAATAATGTGCCAACGTATCAAGTCGAACTTTGTTTCGTGCACACGTGGTACACGACCTCCGTAGGTAAACAACCGCTACACGTGTTCAAATTAGCACGTGGGCTGCCATTTCGTACGGAAATGAGCTCCACCGTGTACCCGCACAGGTGTGGCTGGGCACGAATCATGAGTGCGTGCACGGTACACCTATTCTCTTCTTGTATACGTACACCACCTACATGGGGTTGTGTGAGAGAGATACAAACGTAGAGAGATATAGTGTGTGGGTTCGTGAGAGTTTTTTTGGGGGGGGGTGGGGTCAATCAAAAAATGTAACATATGCAATGTGTGTGAAATAGAGTCCTGGATATATCATATATATAGAGGGGGAGATCCATGAGAAGAGAGTGGAGGTATCATCTGCTTGAGGTGCCCATAGAATCGAAGAGAGGGATGATGTGTGTGTGTGCGCGCGATCGATAAAGAGTGCCATCGAATTTGTGTGTGCCCACGTCAAAGATATAGAGTGGCTGGCCTACTGGAACGTGAGAGGGGACAGATGCAGTTTGTCTCTGTGGCATGGATACCTACCTATAGCGCTCGACTATCGACGTGTGGTGGGGGGGGGGGGAGGGAGGCCTAATTAACTATATAGGTACAATGGCTGGTATATGTGTGGAGGAGAGAGGCCTACCTCATGTATTAAGGGAGATCAATCTACCTCATGTATTAAGGGAGATCAATCGGCATCCATGCATATGTGTAGGAGAGGAATAAGGTTGGGAGAGACACAGAGCTAGAGTGTTGGAGGGGGTGGTAGTGGAGTTGCTTCTAACAAATGGTGGGATAGGCTTGCTAGACAATCGGAGGGCACGCCTGCAATATCAATAAGAGAGGGGATGGCTGCCTATCTGTGCACGTGCGTGTGAGATATGGGTTAGGAGGCATGCACGAATGATGAGGGGGGGGGGCGATATGGATGTGGTAAGCAGACATAACTACATGGAGGATCAATCGTCCTTTGTCGGAGAAAGGAGAGACATAACTTGTGAGGTACGTCGATCGATGGGGGGCAATAGTTAAGGTCGACCTAGGTATATGTTGGGAGATCGATCGGTATACATGCATGTGTGTGTTAGAAGCAAATGAGGCATGTGGAGAAGGATAGCGAGAGAGGGATGCATCTAGGAGGTGGTGCGAGAGTCATACTATATCGAGCGGGGGAGAACTGTGCGAGTACGAGATCGATGAAAAGAGTGGTGGGAGTGAGGCATGGACGGTGATAAGAGAAGAGAGCAAGCTTGTGTTTTGTGCTAGGCACACCTGGCTAGAGAGGCATATCGATCGATGTGTGCTGTAAAGAAGGAGCTGGGGGGCCTACACACACTATGGGTGAACGACCTAAAGTGAAAATACGAATTTGCGCGATGGAGCTAGAGAATGATGAGGGAGGGTTAGAGGGATGCGGGCGTCTGCATGCACGAGAGAAAGTTAGCGCTAGCTAGCTACAAAGATAAGAGGATTGTGTGGGTGTAAAAGACGAATAGAGGATCGTACTTCATTATAAAAAGCAAATTCGGATATTTGAAGAATTTATCATAGTGTTTTAAACCGACTCATGTGTGAATATATATAATGGTGATACACATGGTGTGGTTATGAACATGTTATACTACATATAATATATTTTATCTCTACTCTTATAAAAAACGGAGTTGTTGATGATGGTGCCATCCTGCAATATAGTTTGTCCGATTTATATCTAACAGATAGGAAGGAAACTATGGCAATTTTGAAAAAAGATACCCACACCCCTCTCCACATTTGCAAATTAGGCCTCCCCTTGATCATGTTGATGTTCTGTGGAACGCATGGGCATCTTGCTAGTACTACGTATAACATATAGAACATTGATCATAATTTGGGCTAATGTGTGGCTTTTGCAGCTCAGGTCTAAATACTAGTCATAATGTAGGGTGTGGGGCACTATACTATGCGTGATAAACACGGTGTACACGTATGGAACATGATTTAGATTATGAATGTATAGTTAGTACATCAAATGTACGATTATTTGGAATCAACATCAAGTGTATTCAAAAAATAGAATTCGAGTTCATGTAGTACACATAGTTCATATCTATATCTATAGTAATCATGTGGTGTCTTATTAAGGTAATACACGAATGATGGTTGAAGTTGGCAACAATCACGATTGTAGATTGTTATTGAAATAGAGAAACGAATTCAAATTCAGTTCGAATTGCAGCGGTAGTATAGACATTTGGAATGCACTAAAATGTTGGTATGAGTAGGTTACATGCATTATACAGCAAGCGAAAAAATTTAATTGGACATAACATGGATTCATACTACCGAATAGCATTTAATTGCACTAACTTGTTGGTATGAGAAGCTTTAAATAGCATTTTTTTATAGTAAAACGGGCAAGACTCTCTCTTTGTGTGGTGTGAATAGTTTTATTTTGTTCGTTTTCTTTTTAGTTGAGGGAAGTGCAAATTGATTTGGTACGTACAAGTACAATATTACACATTAGGCTTGTCCCTAAAATTCAACCCGCGCCTTGTTATATCCCAAAAATTCAGATATCGTGCTCCCAAAACTGGCGCCTTCACAACCCGCGCCTTGCTATCCCGAAATTACAACACGCGCAAAAACTCCCTCCAGGTGCCAAATCCCGACACGCTAAATCCCCCTTCTAATCCTGAGCCGAAAGGGCCGCTAGTTCAAATCGGTGCGGGGTACTTTTGTAACACACCCTACATTTTGGACAAGCGCGTCCCTAAGTCATGGTTCACCCCCTCCCATCGCCTCCTTTTTGCCATTCGAAATCCCAGGCCGCCATAACCTCTCCGCTCCAGCCGCGAAACCCCACCCTCCTCCGTCTGCCACCTCACCGCTGCCCAGCCAGAGCCTCTTCCCGACGACGTCATCCACCACAACAGCTCGATGTCCCTCGTCCACCTCCCTGGATGAGGACTCGTTGTCCATCTCGTTGTGCCGCCGGTTTAGCCCCCCGGTCCTCCACCTCCAAGGAGCTACTCTGACGATCGCCTCGTTTATCGCGGCTACTCCATCCCCATAGTGCCGCCTTAACCTGCCGCACCAGAACCACAACATCCTCACCAACTCCTCGGACGAAGCCGAGGCCTACTCGGCGCCACCAAAGAGGTTGTACACTCATCGCATCGCACCTTCTCCTTAGCTCGACCTCCCGGCGTCGACGGTGCTCCATCCCGCACCCCCATGGAGCGGCTACCTTGAAGCCGGCGCCGCGGGCGACATCTCCATGGCGGCTCTCCCCCAGTGCGAGGCCCCTTTGGCGACAGCGTCCATACCAGCCGGATCTGTTGCTGCTGCTCCGGCTCTCGCTTGCTCGCTCGCGCTGCTGCTGCTCTCCCCCTCGCTCGTGCTGCAGCTCTGCTCCGATTTAGCTACACTTCAGTCGACTGAATCGACTTTTGGGTCAGTCAATTTTCAGGGGGGGGGGGGGGTCACCGGAGTTTAGGAAGAACCACCCGCAACAGGGACGGGGGCTCGCCGGAGAGGTACCCCACTATCTATCTTAGGGTTCAGGGTGGGGTCGGGGGGCCTATAGGGTTGGCCGGGGTGGCGGCGGACCGGTGGTGGGGAGTTGTTTCGGGGCTGTGAGGCGGCGCTGGGGCCAGCGGTTCAGCCGGTGGTGGCTGGCGGCTCAGGGGGGTGCAGGTTGAAGATGAACTGCAGGCCCTCCCTAAACTACATGTCAAGTGCCTCTCTACTATCATTGCGTTTAGTTTCGATAGTAACATTCAGATTCCACAACAAATTTCAGTTTCGACAGTTAAGTTCAGAGTCAACAGTTTTTACCTCATCTGTTGTAGTCAGGTGGTTTTTGGTGATGTAAATTTTACATGTATTTTTCATCATCTATTGGAGATGCTATTAGAATCTCACTTGAGATTGACGATGTCTGTCTTGTGCTGCTTTAGCTTTGACGTCTTACGGCTCACCGGGGCTGCTCCAACAACAGAACGATCCATTACAACAAAGTAGTGCCCTGGACGCCGTCTATAGATTCCTCATATCTTCCTCCACAACTCCGACAGCCACCTCCGCCTCAACTGTTTCAGCGACCAACCCAATGATGCTGAGGTCGACACGACCACGGCAAAGAGGTTGTACACTTGTTGCATCACTTATTACTATACATTCATATCGATCCATTAGGGCTATTTTGGTTCAATGGAAAAACATAGCAATAGGGAATTTTTCAATGGCACTCTACTATTCAATTATTCATGCATTTTATTGAAAGGAATGAAGCAAAACATCCACCTGGACCCACTTTTCAAAATCCTATGCATGAAAACAAGACCAAGTGCATTAGTGGCAGAATAACATTCTAACTGTACACGCTTTTATATGGTTTCACTTTATTTTGGCCATGTTTCTTTGCATTCCTCTGCTCTTCCAATTCCTGTAAACCAAACACACAAGTTGACAGAAATCCTGCGTTTACAAATGCTCTATTTACCATGTGCATTCCTATCCTATTCTGGTGTTTTTCCTATCCCTGCGTTTTTAGAATCATGCAAGCCAAATGAGCCCTTACAGAATTACTTCAGTTACATGTAGGTGTCGAAGGGAACTTTGTGGGGTTTGTTCTGCTCCTGCCGCGACGTCGTCCACCTCAACTGAGCTGCTCCATCGACAGAAACATCCACCAAACCAGACATCACGACTCCTGACCGTCTTTCGCCACCTCAGATCTCCTTCCCTGCCGCCGGCACCCACCGCAACGGCATCACCATCATCGACTCAGCAGATGAACCTGAGGAGTACACGGGTCCACAAGAGAGGTCGCACTCTTTTGTTTCTGCTTATGTTATGCATTGCTTAAAATTACCTGCTACTTTATTGTCCTGTTCACCTCTTGGACTCCAAGTCAGGTCCAAATTAATGTTGAAACTTGAGTTCTAAATTAGTTGTGGGGCATATATCGAGGAAGCAATGAATAGTATCTATGTCTAATATCTGGTTCACCTAGGGTATGCCTATGTTGTTCATCTTGGGTGGGAAACAAATAATAAAGCAATCATCATCTGTCTTTTTATTAAATTAAAGCAATCATCAGCCTGCTATCATTATTTTTGGATCCATCCACTCGTTGTTACCATCATTCTAAATTTCTGCATGCTCTCCTTACATAATCTCACCATATATTTTTCGTATGCATGTCATATATTGTACACAGTCATGCTGAACATGCAGAGAAAAAGAGAAGAGTTTTGTGCAGCAATACAATGTCATGCAGACATCACTCCATGGTGGGTTCAATGGCAAACCCTCCCCACCCCTCTCCAGATTGTAATCCAGAGGAAGATATCTGTTCTGAGGCGGATTCAGACGCCGCTGACCACTCCTATTTACCCCCCAAGGTGTTTGCTCTACCTTGGCATGATGATGTTAGTCATAGCATGCATATGTTGCCTTGCAGTGCCTACTTTTGACATCATATATGTCATATGCTTAGTTTAGACATGTTCTGTAATGCCACCTGTTTAGTTTCTATATCATATATGGGAATTGTGCAGTCTCATGTCTTTTAGCCAGCCATAATATACGTGAAATGTGCAATGCCATCCTGTTTAACCAGGCATCATATATTTGAATGATATCTTGCCCATCCTTTTCTTCATTACATTTCCATTTGTCGACAATGTTTGTACATTAAACTACTCTTCCTGTGAATCAGCCATTTGGGTGGGAGATTGAAAAATCTGGAGTGAAAACAAGACCTTCAGCGCAGACAGTGCTACCTGTCGAAGCAGATCTCTTGTTGGGTCCCGATAGCTCCTCGGAGATGGATTCAGAGACAGATGATCAATCCTATTCCCCCACCGAGGTGTATGCTCTAACTTGGCACAGTTATACTTCTCATATCATGCATATGGTGTCTTGCATTGCATAGATTAGACATCATATACACAATATTCAACACCATGTTCTTAGTTCAGACATCATATCTAATGCCCTATGTTTAGCATATAAATCACATATGTGAATTAAATGATGCGATCCTGATTACTTAGATAACATGTAGGTGAATTATGTCATGTGATCCTGTTTAGTTATTCATCATATCTTTGAATTATGTTATGCTATGCTATCCATTTTAGATAGACATCATATATGTGAAATTATGTCATGCTATCCATTTTAGTTAAACAATATACATGTCAACTATTTCATGCCCTCTTTTTTCCACACTATATATTGCATCTGTCTCTCATATAATGTCTGTACATTCAACTATGTTTCATGTTTATCAGCCATTTAAATTGGAGCGGGTGATGCCAGCATCTAGCGGACTAAAAACACGGTCTTCAAATAAAACAGTGCTACCTCTTGGTGGAGATAGCACCCCAATTGTACATGCACAAGAACTAGCCCTACCACACATAACCCAACACTAGTGCAGAACCGGGCAATAGCACCGGTTCGTAAGGGGCTTTAGTGCCGGTTCGGTAACCGGCACTAAATTGTAGGCACTAAAGGCTCCCCCTTTAGTACCGGTTCAGCACGAACCGGTGCTAAAGGGCAAACACGTGGCACGAGCCAGCTCCGTGGGCGCGTAGGACATTAGTACCGGTTGGTAACACCAACCAGTACTAAATGTTTTGGCGTGTTTTGGTTTTATTTTTTATTTTTACTTTAATTTTGTGTTTTCAATTTAATTTAGTGATTGTTTTATATTATAATGAGTTGTTAAATCATTAGGTGATTAGTTTGACTGGATGTGTGTGGATCCTAGCTAAGTCATCAAGTATATGTCATATCCATATTATATATACTTGATCACCTACTTAAGTGATCGAGGTAATATGGATATGGCATATACTTGATCACTTAGCTAGAATCCATCCAGTTGAAACTAATATGAAATTTCTTTCATAAATGATATAATAACTCATCATCATCATCATCATCATATTAATTAATATAAAAACTCTTGCATCATATATATCATCACCAACGGTTTTCATAGCAAAGATACCATCGAGTTCAACATGGTAATGATATTATAAGCGTTCATAACACCATAAAAGCAAATCACTCTTTGAGATTAAGTTCAGGACGAAGAACACGGACATGAGAGGACAAGTACTAAGAGCATGAACTAGCTAATTAATCACTCCTGCTGCTCTCTCTCAGGTAAAATAGCATAGAACATGTATAGCTTTGCTGATTCATCATATTGGAGCATGCAGATGAACCTGTCTCCTAATCGTGGGTTGCGCTTCTGATTGCTGCCCCCTAGTACTTCTCTGTGATCGTTCACAATTTTGCTCCAGTCTTTTACTATTAAGCATTCCTCGCTATTAGAAATCCTGAATGCACTAAAGTGCATTGTAGGATATCTTGGCCGTAAGCTAACAATATTCATGGTACCTTTAGTCTCGATCCAATCAGGCACAACATTCATCGGGAGTCCCTGTTGAAGAACATCGTATAGTAACATACTTAGCAATGAAGTTTAGCTTAAAAAAATAATGTATGCAAAAGATGCACTGAGGAGAAATAGTAGAAATCTTACCATCTTTCCTAAATATATGTGACCGTAGTTCAGTACGAACACTATTGGTCGCACGTTTTGAGTACTAACATTTCTAAGTGCAGGAAAGAAATTTGTCTTGACAGCATCAAGATCCTCAAGCCATGAAACATAATGACTTGTCTCCTCGCAGTTTAGTTCAGCCCCGGGACAGTGGACGGTCCTGTCTACCAAGCGCCGGACATGTTTGCTTGATTGGAAGTAAGCTGTCAATATAAATTGAGATCTATTAATTATTCAACTGGTTCAAATAATCTCATATCGAAGACATAAATATGGTTGAGAAACTCACATAATGGTAGAACTGGAGGCGTCTGCACATCGACCCAGATGTCTCTATTACCTTCAATATCATCTTCCGGACGAATATCAAAGGTGATAACCATATCAGGCTCAAATGCATAAGCCTTGCATAGTGCTTGCCAAGTTTTGCATTCAAAATAGGTGTATGTGTCTGCATTGTATAATTTGACGTTGAAGGTATAACCATGCTCGGTCTTCAAGTAAACTCTTTTTACCTCCATAGTTTCGTTAGGACTGAAACCTATCTTATCCAAGACAAAAATTCTTGCATGGCAGGGGATACGCTAGTAGAATAGTGAAAAATTAAAATTAAAAGGTGAAGCAAATGAAGCATAAGTCATGCTTAATTACGAAAAAAGACTTGTCGTTGTGACTTACTGTATCCACATCGAAGTTCTCATCCAGCTTGATGCTGAAGCGTCTATCATCAACTAGAAAATTTCTGCCGCACAGGCCGCACTGGTCTTCGCAGTATTCGCACATAATGAAATCGTGTTCGTCGTCAGACAACATTCCTATGTTCATAGGTGAAACATTAAACACTTATTAGTTCTATTAATTCAACTAATTCTGTTAATTCAACTAGTTCAACTAAGCACTTACGAAGAATATACCTAATTAATTGAACTAATTCAACTAACTAGTTCAACTAATTAATTCAACTAAACTAGTTCTATTAATTTTCTTACTAAAAATAAGGTAGCTAGTTCTATATAATAAAATGTTAATTAGATAATGAAATCTCATATAACTAAATTAAATATATATCTAACATATAATTTATATCTAATATCTAACATATATGTTCATATATAGGTGAAACATTAAACACTTACTAGTTCTATTAATTCAACTAAATAAACTAGTTCTATTAATTCAACTAAGCATTTACTAAAAATAAACTAGTTCTATTAATTTCTTACTAAAATAAAGTAGGTAGTTCTATATAGTAATATTTTGATTAGATCATCAAATCTCATATACCTAAATTTTCTTACTAAAAATAAACTTGTTCTATTAATTTTCATACTAAAAATAAACTAGTTATATTAATTCAACTAGTTCAAATCTCATATATATACCTAATTAATATCTAGCTATACTAATTCAACTAGTTCAACTTGTTCTAATTCATGTAAAATATATTTGACATTAATATTTAACATATTTTCCATATAATACATTAACATTCTAACATTATTATCTACATAATTTATCTAACATTAATCTAAACAACAGAAAATAGAAAATAAGTAAAAACAATGTGTGTGTGTGTATGTGTGTGTGTGTGGTGTGTGTGTGTGTGTCTGTGTGTGTGTGTGTGTGTGTGTGTGTGTGTGTGTGTACGACCAAGGGGCGACGGGGGACGGGCGGCGGCGGGCGACGATGGGGGGACGGGCGCGGCGGGCGAGAGGCGGCGGCGACGTACGGGCGCAGCGGGGGCAATGGGCCGGGCGGTGACGGCAACGACGGGTGGCACGGGGCGACGGCGGTGACGGCGATGACGGGTGGCGTGGGCGACGGCGGTGACGGCGACAATAGGCGGCGGGGGCGGCGAGGGCGGCGCGCGATGGGGCGACGGGCGCGGCGAAGAAGTTTGGATCGAGAAGAACTACTGGTGGTCGATGAAACTGATTTTTTCGTAGGTTCCATATATATAGGAGGGGTCTTTAGTGCCGGTTGGAGCCACCAACCGGTACTAAAGGCCAATTTTCGCCAGGCCAAGGGGCGGGAAACGGCCCCTTTAGTACCGGTTCGTGCCACGAACCGGTACTAAAGAACCCCCTTTAGTACCGGTTGGAGCCACCAACCGGTACTAAAGGTTGTGCGCTGCCATCGGCGGTGCACAATGTTTAGTCCCACCTCGCCGAGCGAAGGGCAGCCGCACTGGTTTATAAACCCAGCCGCGGCTGCTCCTTCGAGCTTCTCTATATAGCAGGCTTCTGGGCCTAATTAACTAGGACGCGCTGCCCTGTGAGCCTGCTGGCCCTTCTGGGCCTGCATTTTCACACCCTAGGTCTGGCAGGCCCACTGGGCAGCGCGCCAACAAATTTTTTATATAGTTTTTTCTTTTCTGCATTATTTATTTTCTTCTATTTATCTTTGAGTAATTTTTTTGTATAGTTTTTTTGTTTTCTGCATTATTTCTTTTCTTCTATTTATTTTCTTCTGGAAATTGAATGCTGCATACTGAACACAAAAGAAGTCCGGAGTTCAAATAAGTTTAAAAAACATTGAAATGGCCGTGTAACAGATGAGTTCTCGTCCGAAACCCTGATACTCCGAAAGAGTTTGTCCAGTTTGTACACGAAGTGTGTCCAGTTTTTGCCGTGACCCTCTCTACTCTTTCGCACATGCTATGCGGGAGAAATGATGATACCATGCCAAGTTTCAACATTTTCAGGATTCATTTTGTAGTGATTTTCAATTTCACGGTCATTTAGCTCTCTAAACAATTAGGTAAATGATCGAAAAACAACAAATGATGTCAGACCATGTTGGAAATTGATGACGTTGCTTTGAATGCTGCATACTGAACACAAAAGAAGTCTGGAGTTCAAATAAGTTTAAAAAACATTGAAGTGGCCGTGTAACAGATGAGTTCTCGTCCGAAACCCTGATACTCCGAAAGAGTTTGTCCAGTTTGTACACGAAGTGCGTCCAGTTTTTGCCGTGACCCTCTCTACTCTTTCGCGCATGCTATGTGGGTGATATGATGATACCATGCCAAGTTTCAACATTTTCAGGATTCATTTTGTAGTGATTTTCAATTTCACGGTCATTTAGCTCTCTAAACAATTAGGTAAATGACCGAAAAACAACAAATGATGTCAGAACATGTTGGAAATTGATGACGTCGCTTTGAATGCTGCATACTGAACACAAAAGAAGTCCGGAGTTCAAATAAGTTATTAAAAATAAAAAAGAGGTGCAATGCTGGTTAATTTGCTTCAAGCCATTCGGAATAGTGTAGACTGCACTGCACATAGCTCAGTGCAATCTATGCTATTCCGCAAGGCTTGAAGCTAATCAACATGCAGGTGAGCATTGCAACTCTTCGTCATTGTCTGTGCACTCACGGCTTATAAACCGCTCATACTGCCTCTCTCTTGGCGAGGTGGGACTAAAAATCAGCTTACAAAGAAACTCTAGTACCGGTTCATGGCATGAACCGGTACTAAAGGTCTTCGTGGGGGCCCCAGCCTGACCATAGCCTGACACAGCCTCATTAGTACTGGTTCGTGGCATGAACCGGTACTAAAGGTTGCCCACGAACCAGTACTAATGATGCCCGCCCGCGTAGCCGTTGGAACCGGCACTAATGGTCACATTAGTGCCGGCTCAAATTCAAACCGGCACTAATGTGCTTCACATTTGATCCTTTTTCTACTAGTGCAAACTCTTGCATATTGTACCCCTACTGCGATGGACAGAGAACCGACTTCACCCAATCTAACCCCAACCCCAGCAGATAGTAACACAATTCCTATTGACATAGCACCATCTCCACCACAGAGCTCCCAAACAAGAGCAGTTAGTAAGGCAACTCCAGTGCCCAAAGGGCCAGTACTACCACGGCGAACCCCAACTCCACCAGTTAGTACGGCTATTCCTGTGGAAGAAGCACAACCAGCTAGTCGTAGTTTAGCATCTATCGCATTTGATGTTGTTAAATCGTATGTGCGTATCCTCCCATCTTGGAAATATTATACTGAAGATGAAGGAAAATGCCAGTTGCAGGTGTTTGTCCAGGAGTTATGTGTAAGTAATGTTATTCATGGCAATTACTTTGCTTTGTCCCATACATCCTACCTCCATGATGGTTATAATACAGCAAATTTTCCCATTTTTCTCTATAGAGAAGGACTAATTTGGAAACTCAGGATGAGGTAACCTATACTAATACCTCTACTATCTTCAAGAATGCTTCGTGGCAGTATCGGAATTACCTGAAGAAAACGTACTTCACTGGCAAAGAAACTCATCAAATTCCCTTACGTTCTCTTGAGACACATTTACTGGATGATGACTGGGAACGCCTTGTTCTGTACTAGTCCCGAACCAAGAATGTGGTAAGGTCTATGAGCTCATTTTCTATTTTAGGTACTATATTCTTGTGTCTTACTGTACTCTGTTCATGTAGAACAAGTGCCTAAACCTGAAGAACAACTGTTTTAGTTTAAGATTCCATTGCTATCATAGTTCAAAAAAGCGCTAAGCGTTAATTGTGCGTTTTGCCACCGCCTTGCGCTTTACTAACCAAAGCGCATGCTTATGCGCAGTTATGCACAGATTAAGCGTAGTTATGCGCAATGCGTTTCGCCAACGCCTAGAGCCTAGGCGTGCTTAAGCGCTTGCTTAGGCGCGCCTTTTTAACTATGATTTCTATTGTGCATACTGCTTTGCTCTTGTATCACTACATTTACTCATACAAACTTATTTTTAAATTGAAGGATCCAATCGAAACTTCAATGGTACAGCAGGTATGTTCACGCATGTTTCTTTAACAGGCTTGCTCTTATCAATAGCTCTGTTGATTTCAATTTCAATTGTGTATACAGTTAACTTCTCATATCATGCACATTACTAGCATCACAACAGAGCCAATAGTGTTGTTGTACATGTAGACCCGTGGTACCCATCTGAAATCTTGTTGTGCCGTGTAGTTTCTCACGCTTTGTATTCTTTTACTGCTGCTTTATCTTGAACTGATATGATTTGAACCGTGTCTCTATTTTGATTTGGCAAGACAATGCAGTGACCATAGGACATAGATATATGTTTGTTTGATGCTTTTATTATGTACTAGTACTTGGCAATAGAAGACTTGGTAGTTTAATCCTGTCCACCTTACTAATGAACTGGTTCCCCGAAATGAGTTTCATACAGTAGTACATGCTAAACTGTTATGTGTTTGCTTGTTTCTTCTTTTAGAATGCTGACAGAATATTGGGGAAGAGTGCCTTATTAAGCAATGGTAAAGGAAGTAATGCAGATAAGGTTCAGGATAGTGACACATCCTTGTTGGTCTCCAACAAAGTTGATAAAATAGCTAAGGAAGACTATCTCGAAGACAGTGAGACAACCCCAAAGTCCTATCTTGGTTTAGTGTTGGAGTTACTGGCCACTACCGCTTGCACAAGCTATTCGAACTCACTGTCTGAATCAGTTCGGTGTCTTGAGTCTCAACTACAAGCTGAAAGACATCGATCAGCTATGCTGCGACAAGAAGCGAAAGGACTGCGGAAGTCCCTGGAGCATTCAGATGCATACTTTCTGGTGCAATAGCAAGCATTGGAGGATTTTAGTGCCAAACATGACAAAGCTAATAAGCTTGCTAAGCTTATTGCCAGCATGGTGGATACCACATTTCTTGAGCTCTTCTGAAGTTGTTTCAGTTATGCTCTTGTTTTGCGGCCATGTTTATTTGCACTGGTGGCCAATTTTGACGGCCAGTGTATGTAATATGCTGCTTTGTTCCCTATATTTGCACTGGTGGCGAAATTTGATGCCCAGTGGATGTAATATGTGTACTAGCGATAATAGGCTAGCGTTAATTGCTTGCTTATTTATTTCATTATTGTCTTGTTTAGTTATTTGCTTGTAGTCACTGCAGTTCTTTTTCTGTGTTTTTCTAGTGGCCACAATAACCTAATTTTGGAAACTAGGCCAAAATAATCATGGCAAGACATGGACTGTTGTAACCATGGGCCTCCTGCGGGCCGTATGATCCATGGGCCTTCTACGGGCCGTAGGATCCATTGGCCTTCTATACGGGCCGTATGATCCATGGGACTTTTACGAGCCGTAGGATCCATGGGCCTTCTACGGGGCGTATCGTCATTTCGCCAATCATGGGCCGTACTATTCGTGGACAATAACGAGCCATTTATTGGCCGTATTTGATAACTCTATGAAAACAGCCCAATGGGTTTTTTTCGACATGAAAACGGCCCAACGTATTAACGGGCCACAAACGGGCCGACTGTAACCACAGGCTAAATTTGGCCCACAAGCAAAAGATGACAGTAACGGGCCATAAGTAACTGAATGTTGGAAATGAGCCCAAGAATAAATGGGCCCTGAGAAGGCCGAAAGATATCATGGGTTGGAAACGTCCCAACGGAATAATGGGCTGTTAATGGGTATAAAGTGATACACTATTCATTACGGGCCAGTTTTACCATGGGGCGTTAAGGGGCCGAGGGTTACTAAGGGCCTCATATGGGCCGAAAGACGTCATGAGCAATACATCGGCCAGAAGTTAAAACGGGCTGGAATTATATTGACGGCCTAGATGACGCTACTGGGCCTAATTCGGATAGGCCGTAAATGGGCCCTGGGATAGCGGGCTATAAATGGGCTATATGCGAACAAACCGTTAGCAGGCTTGCCATGGATCGGGCCGCCACCTTTTGACCAAGTCAAACGGGCCGGCCTTTTCACAGGAATGGGCCTCTGTTGGGCCGTGCCACGTGTCGGCGTATCATAGGCGCTTTGGGTCCAATGAGTGGATGACATCTGTCCCAACGGTGAGCCGACACGTGTTTCCTCCAGCCAATGATGATTTTACACGTGGAAAATCCCCATTGGTCGGGGCTGTTAACGGGTTATCGGATCCAAAACCGGACCCGATAGCTTAACGGCGTTCCGTTACGGTGGATGCCACGTGTCGGTCACCCTTGACGAAAGCACTTCTGTGACGTGCGATTTATCGTCATGGAAGTGGACACATCCGTGATGATAATTTTGGTAATGTCATGGAACACTTCTACGACAGCACATGTATGACTATCTTGATTCTGTCATAAATTTGTCATGGATGTACATGCATGACAGAAAACGAGACCTACTATGACAAACACGCATCATCACGGAAGTGTATTTTTTTGTAGTGTAGGGTTTAAGCTTCTATCGCTCTAGCAACCCATCATCTACTTATTACTTCCCAATGCCTTCCTCTAGGCCCAAACAATGGTGAAGTGTCATGTAGTCGATGGTCACATGACACCACTAGAGGATAGACAACATACATATCATCAAAATATTGAACGAATACCAAATTCACATGACTACTTATAGCAAGACTTCTCCCATGTCCTCAAGAACAAACGTAACTACTCACAAATCATATTCATGTTCATAATTAGAGGGGTATTAATATGCATGAAGGATCTGTACATATGATCTTCCACCGAATAAACCAACTAGTATCAACTACAAGGAGTAATCAACACTACTAGTAACCCACATGTACCAATCTGAGGCTTTGAGACAAAGATTGGATACAAGAGATGAACTAGGGTTTGAGATGAGATGGTGCTGGTGAAGATGTTGATGGAGATTGACCCCCTCTCGCTGAGAGGATCGATGGTGATGATTTCCCCCTCCCGGGGGGTGTTTCCCCGGAAGAACAGCTCCGCCGGAGCCCTAGATTGGTTCCGCCAAGGTTCCGCCTCGTGGCGGTGGAGTTTCGTCCCGTGAGCTTGCTTATGATTTTTTCCAGGGCGAAAGACTTCATATAGCCAAAGATGGGCACCGGAGGCCGGCCAGGGGGCTCACGAGGCAGGGGGCGCGCCCAGGGGGGTAGGACGCGCCCCCACCCTCGTGGATGGTGGGTGGCCCCCCTCTGGTGCTTCCTTCGCCCAATATTTTTTATATATTCTGAAACCGACTTCCCTGGAGTTTCAGGACTTTTGGAGTTGTGCAGAATAGGTCTCTAATATTTGCTCCTTTTCCAGCCCAGAATTCCACCTGCTGGCATTCTCCTACTTCATGTAAACCTTGTAAAATGAGAGAGAATAGGCATAAGTATTGTGACATAATGTATAATAACATCCCATAATGCAATAAATATCGATATAAAAGCATGATGCAAAATGGACGTATCAACGATCATGGAGGGGTTATTCATCATCGTTGTTGCCCCTCCGATGATGTTTGAGTAGTTTACCATGGACCTATGGGTCCATAGTTAGTAGCTAGATGGCTTATTCTCTCTTTTTGATTCTCAATACAATGTTCTCCTTGTTGTTCTTGGATTTTATTTGATGTAATGACTTTTTGTTGTGTGTTTTTTGGGATCCGATGAATTGTGAGTTTATGATCAGATATATCCATGAATATTATTTGGGTTTTCTCTAAACTCTTTTATGCATGATTAATATAGCTTCTTATTTCTTCTCTGATTTATTGGCTTGGTTTAGCCAACTGGATTGATTTATCTTGCCATGGGAAGAGGTGCCTTGTAATGGGTTCGATCTTGCGGTGCTCAATCCCAGTGACAGAAAGGGACATGCCACGTATGTATCATTGCTATTAAGGGTAACAAGATGGGGTTTATTCATACGTGACTTTATCTTGTCTACATCATGTCATCTTGCTTAAAGCATTACTTTGTTTTTTCATGAACTTAATACACTAGATGCATGCTGGATAGCGGTCGATGTGTGGAGTAATAGTAGTAGATGTAGAACCGTTTCGGTCTACTAATCTTGGACGTGATGCCTATGTATGAACATTGCCTTGGATATCGTCATAATTATTTGCTTTTCTATCAATTTTCCAACAGTAATTAGTTTACCCACCGTATGCTATTTTCTCGAGAGAAGCCTCTAGTGAAAACTATGGAACCCGGGTCTATCTTTTATCATATATTAAAACTAAAAATACCTTGATACAATTTTCTTTTATTTATTTTATTTGGTAGTTTTGTCAGATCTGTCTATCAAAAACTATACAATTTAATCTTCCTCATAACCGTTGAGGGATTGACAACCCCTCTACGCGTTGGGTTGCAAGTTTTTGTTGTTTGTGTGCAGGTGTTGTTTACGTAGTGTTGCTTGGTTCTCCTACTATATTGATAACCTTGGTTTCATAACTGAGGAAAATACTTATCTCTACTATACTGCATCATTCTTTCCTCTTCGAGGAAATCCCAACGCAACTCACAAGTAGCAGGAAAAATTTCTAGCGGTGTTGCCGGGGAGACATCATCAACATCTATCAAGTACCTACGCATAAACTTTCATCTCCTTGCAATTACTTTATTTGCCTTTTGCCTCTTGTATTCATATCCCCCACTTCTAAAAAGTTATTACAAAAATACAAAAATATTTTTCGTTGCCTTTTTGCTTGTTCGCTTACTTTTTGCCTTCATGTCAACACTCAGATACAGAAAAATAAACAAGAAATATTAAGATGGATCATCATCCTCTTGCTAATCTTTTCAAAAGATCCAATTATGATGAACTAACATAGTGTGTTGGGTGCACTAGATTATGTTTATGAAATTTTGCTTGAAGATCGTGAATCTCAAAATTATGATGAAGTGTTAAACAAAAAAATTATGAAGTGATTCATGATATCTCCTTCAAAGAAAATCATAATTGCAATGATGTTATTTTAAATTCTATTTATGTCAATTGTGCTAATAATATGCAAAACCCCAAGCTTGGGGGTGATAGTTTTGTTATATATGTTTACTACTTATTGCAATGATCATGAATGGGGTGATAATGTTTCTTATGATCTTGAAAATTTATTTAAGCCTCATGATGAATATGATATTGATAATAATACCTTCAATAATATTGAAAGTGGGTTTGGAAGAGCGTCAATTTTAGGTAAAAATAATCCTACATATTTGGAGAGTGTTCAATCTTATGAAATTATTGATAAAAGTGGGTTTGAATAGGTCATGACTTTAGTTGATGTTAATCCCACTATTTTGGAAGAGTGTCAACTTTGCATGCATGTCGATCATGTTGAGAATATTTTATGTGACAACTATATTGTTTAATTTTATTATGATCCTACATGTAACTATTATGAGAGAGGAAAATATGGTTGTAGGAATTTTCATGTTACTAAATTACCTCTATTCATATTGAGATTGCTATTGTTTTTTATCCTTCATTGCATATGCTAGGTTATTCTTGTCTTGATAGTTTGTTCTCTTATAAAATGCCTATGCATAGGAAGTATGTTAGAGTTAAATGTGTTTATCATATGTTGTATGATGCTCTCTTTGTGCTTCAATTCTTCTCTTTCACATGAGCATCATTGAAATCCCAAGCCTATTTAATGGCTATAAAGAAAGAGCTTGTTGGGAGACAACCCAATAGTTTTTATTTTTCTATTTTTCAATAAACACACAATGATGCTACTGTTATGATTGTGCATTTTATGTTTCAATTAGTGTTTGTGCCAAGTAAAGCCTTTAGGATGGTTTGGGTGATAGTTGACTTGATCCTGTTAAAAAACAGAAACTTTTGCGCCCAGTTCTAGAATTTTGCAAATTCACAGAAACGTGCTTTGTTGGGGAACGCAGTATTACAAAAAAATTCCTACGATCACGCAAGATCTATCTAGGGATGCATAGCAACGATAGGGAAGAGTGTGTCCACGTACCCTCGTAGACCGAAACGGAAGCGTTAAGTAACGCGGTTGATGTAGTCGAATGTCTTCACGGTCCAACCGATCAAGTACCTCACGCACAGCACCTCCGCAATCTGCAAACGTTCAGCTCGATGATGTCCCTCGAACTCTAGATACAACTGAGGCCAAGGGAGAGTTTCGTCAGCATGACAACGTGTTGATGGTGATGATAAAGTTACCGGCGCAGGGCTTTGCCTAAGCACTACGACAATATGATCGAGGTGGAAATTTATGGAGGGGGGCACCACACACGGATAAGATCAACTTGTCTGTCTATGGGGTGCCCCCTCCCCGTATATAAAGGAGTGGGGGAGGGGGAGGGCCAGCCTCCTAGGGCGCGCCCCAAGGGGGGATTCCTACTCCTACTAGGAGTAGGTTTCCCCACTTTCCTAGTCCAACTAGGAGGGGGAAGGAAGGGAAGAGGGAGAGAAGGAAAGGGGGCCCCCCAAACCCTACCCCAATTCAGATTGGGCCTAGGGGGGCGCATGCCACACCTGGCCGCCTCCTCCTCTCTTCCACTATGGCTCATCAAGGCCCTTTAACTCCCCGGGGGGTTCCGGTAACCCCCGGTACTCCGGTAAATGCCCGAACTAATCCAAAACCTTTCCGGTGTCCAAACATAACCTTCTAGTATATCAATCTTCATGTCTCGACCATTTCGAGACTCTTCGTCATGTCCGTGATCACATCTGGGACTCCGAACTACCATCGGTACATCAAAACACATAAACTCATAATACCGATCGTCATTGAACGTTAAGCGTGCGGACCCTACGGGTTCGAGAACTATGTATACATGACCGAGACTCATCTCTGGTCAATAAACAATAGCGGAACCTGGATGCTCATATTGGTTCCTACATATTCTACAAAGATCTTTATCGGTCAAACCGCATAACTACATATGTTGTTCATTTTGTTATCAGTATGTTACTTGCCCAAGATTCGATCATCGGTATCCTCATACCTAGTTCAATCTCGTTACTGGCAAGTCTCTTTACTCGTTCCGTAATGCATCATCCTATAACTAACTCATTAGTCACATTGCTTGCAAGGCTTATAGTGATGTGCATTACCGAGAGGGCCCAGAGATACCTCTCCGAAACACGGAGTGACAAATCCTAATCTCGATCTATGCCAACTCAACAAACACCATCGGAGACACCTGTAGAGCATCTTTATAATCACCTAGTTACATTGTGACGTTTGATAGCACACTAAGTGTTCCTCCGGTATTCGTGAATTGCATAATCTCATAGTCATAGGAACATGTATAAGTCATGAGGAAAGCAATAGCAATAACCTAAACGATCATAGTGCTAAGCTAACGGATGGGTCTTGTCCATCACATTATTCTCTAATAATGTGATCCCATTCATCAAATGACAACACATGTCTATGGCTAGGAAACTTAACCATCTTTGATTAATGAGCTAGTCAAGTAGAGGCATACTAGGGACACTCTGTTTTGTCTATGTATTCACACATGTACTAAGTTTCCGGTTAATACAATTCTAGCATGAATAATAAACATTTATCATGATATAAGGAAATATAAATAACAACTTTATTATTGCCTCTAGGGCATATTTCCTTCATGCTTTTGCTCTGAATTGTTTTAGACATAATTGATATAAAAAATTTCCCACGTTGTCCTAATTTTCAGAATTTTTATAGTTATAGAAGTATGGTCATTGTTCAGATTGCTACAAAGTGTTCTATTTTTCACATATTCTATATTTTGCATTTTATGCTTATTTTAATAAATCTATGAATTGTATCGGGGGTATAAGCCATGGTAAAGTTAGACTACAGTAGGTATAATGCAATAACAAAATATGAATGGGTTTGCAATAGTACTTAAAGTGGTGATTTGCTTTATTATACTAACAGATCTCATGAAGGTTTTTGTTAAGTTTTGTGTGATTGAAGCTTTCAAGTTTTGGGTGAGATCACGATGGATGAAGGAATAGGGAGTGGAAAGAGCCTAAACTTGGGGATGCCTAAGGCACCCAAAGGTAATATTTAAGGACTCCCAAGCAACTAAGCTTGGGGATGCCCCGGAAGGCATCCCCTCTTTCTTCTAACGGCCATCGGTAATCTTACTTGGAGCTATATTTTTATTCGTCACATATCATGAGTTTTTCTTGGAGTATCTTGTACTGTATGAGTCTTTGCTTTTCTTGTTTTTTTAGTTTGTCATAATCATCCTTGTTGGACACACCTATTTGAGAGAGTCATATGTTATCATGATTTGTTAGAATTGCTCTATGTGCCTCAGTTAATTTTTTTGAGCTAGGAAATTGCTCTAGTGCTTCACTTGAATCTTTTTGAGTACGGTGGTGATTTTATTCTGAAGAAATATGCTCTCATGATTCACTTATATTATTTTTATAGTTCGTAAATTTTAAATAAATGCACTCTCATCTTTCACTTATATTATTTTGGGAGTTGATATGATAAATTTTGAATAAATATTTATGCTCTCGTGCTTCACTTAAATCAATTTGAGAGTTGATAATAGTAATGGTAATTTGCACAAGATATGAATTTGGTCCCAAAGTGATGAATATTCAAGAGGGATATAATAAAAACTTTCATGAAGATCATTGGATATTATACACTTGATTCCTTACAACAGTTTTTCGATATGAAGATAGTGATATGTGAGTCATGTTGGTGAGTAATCTCTACTCCTAATGGAGGAGTTGGTAGTCTCGCCTCACACCCGACCACACCCTACCACTCCTATGTTTCGCCCACTAATGTATTCCACGACCACCTTCACAACGGTGTACTTGGGCCGGCCCAATAACACTAACGTTTATGCAATCCCTGGACGAGATCGTCCCCATGCCTGCTCTCCTCTCACCCTGCCGCCCTAGTGTCATCGTCCTCTTCTTCCCTTCGATCTCCTCACCCTGGCCGACGCTAGCAACTCCTAGGCGCCCCGCCACCGCCACCACATCCAAGGCATCGGCCCGACCTTGATCCCTTGGAAGAAAGATTTGGACCATCCCTCGATCTCCTTGCCCTGGCCGACGCCGCTGTCTCCTCAGCGCCCCGGGACATGGCCGACACCGGTGACTCCTTGGCACCCTGCCGCCGCTGCCACATCTGAGGCACCGGCCTGACCTTGATACCTTAGAAGACAGGTTTGGAACATCCCTCTATCCCTTGATTATGAGAATCCTTCGTCCCTTGAAAAACTCAGGCTATGAAGAAAATGGTTCCCTTGTTTCTTCTCCGTCTCTATTCCTAGGGGTACAACCTGCTCGAGCGATACATAGACGCAATGCTCTAGAAAGTTTTGATGCGCCGATGTATACATGAAAAAAATCATTTTCTTTTCAATGAAAGACTGTCGTGTACATGAAAAACGTTCGTCTTGCTAGGTTAGACTCCCGTGTACTTGCATGGGCCAACATCATTTTGTTTTGGCCAACATTGATCAAGTTATTTTGGAATGAAAAGAAATAACCAAGTTATTCTGAAATAAAATATGTGCTCTAACATCATTTTGTCTTGGCTGCTCAAGTGAACTATGTATTTGGCTGCATCTTACATTTTGGTTCAAGGGATCGGCTAAGCGTCCACTATCTTGTCGTAAGGAGGCGACGCTACTAACTAACCACCTCACACCCCCTTCCATATCACATCAGTGCGTTCTTTGCTTTTCCTAATTCACACCGACTCCAGCTTTGGTGCGGACTGCGGAGGCGGTGCTGTAGGGGGCACGACGACGATCATTGACGGGCATCCCTACAGGCACACGATCGACGAGACTTATGCTTCTCTCCGTCGCAACCCAAGGTGCTGCTCCTAATCTGCGCACTCGACTGTGTGTAGCTTGTTGAATCGGTGCTTAGTACAAACATTGCAATACACATGTAGTCTGTATATATTGATTTGATGCAATTTTGTATTGTATTGCTCAATATGGTACAAAGGTAATGTAGATTCTATGTAATGAATTGATTTATAAAAATAGTAGTGAATCCCAAGCAAATTTGATGGTTGCAAATTTTGCAATGAGAAATAATAGAATTGTATAGTATAATTGTTTGTGTTGCACATGCAAATGAAATGGTGCTGAAAATTCAAATAATATGTTGTTGTTCCTCTTCTATTGCTAAAGTATTATGTGTCTTGTTCATGCGGCAGGTCGCCACGCTTATAACATCATTGGGTTTCTTCTTGACCGACGTTGTTGCCAGCGTGGCGCAAGGCGATTTGAGGTCCTGCTACAGCCGCGGATGGGTCTATTGGAACGCTGCAGGGCAGTTCAAACCCTATGGCGGTGGCGTAGATTCCAATGGCAATGGCGAAAGGAGCGGACATGATGGGATGTTTCTGCAAGGCTACTCGAGGAGGAGTAAGCTCGTTTGGATCCCATATTATCTTGAATTTTCTAACTCTACATTTCAATTACTTCTGAACATACATGGAGCAGATACCCAAGGGGGCTCAACATTGATGATTACGCCCTGGTGAGATTTGAGAAATACTTACTGATACGTCTCCAACGTATCTATAATTTTTGATTTCTCCATGCTATATTATCTACTGTTTTGGACATTGTTGGGATTTATTATCCACTTTTATATTATTTTTGGGACTAACCTATTAACCGGAGGCCCAGCCCAGAATTGCTGTTTTTTTGCCTATTTTAGGGTTTCGAAGAAAAGGAATATCAAACGGAGTCCAAACGGAATGAAACCTTCGGGAACGTGATTTTCTCACCTAACATGATCCAGGGTACTTGGACTCCACATCAAGAAACAAGGGAGGAGGCCACGAGGTAGGGGGCGCCTACCCCCCAGGCGCGCCCTCCACCCTCGTGGGCCCCCTCTTGCTCCACTGATGTACTCCTTCCTCCTATATATACCTACGTACCCCCAAATGATCAGAGACGGAGCCAAAACCCTAATTCCACCGCCGCAACTTTCTGTATCCATGAGATCCCATCTTGGGGCCTGTTCCGGAGCTCCGCCGGAGGGGGTATCCATCACAGAGGGCGTCTACAACATCACCACAGCCCCTCCGATGAAGTGTGAGTAGTTCACCTCAGACCTACGGGTCCATAGTTATTAGCTAGATGGCTTCTTCTCTCTTTTTGGATCTCAATACAATGTTATCCCCCTCTCTTGTGGAGATCTATTCGATGTAATCTTATTTTGTGGTGTGTTTGTTGAGACCGATGAATTGTGGGTTTATGATCAAGTCTATCTATGAACAATATTTGAATCTTCTCTGAATTCTTTTATGTATGATTTGTTATCTTTCAAGTCTCTTCGAATTATCAGTTTGGTTTGGCCTACTAGATTTATCTTTCTTGCAATGGGAGAAGTGCTTAGCTTTGGGTTCAATCTTGTGGTGTCCTTTCCCAGTGACAGCAGGGGCAGCAAGGCACATATTGTATTGTTGCCATCGAGGATAACAAGATGTGGTTTTCATCATATTGCATGAGTTTATCCCTCTACATCATGTCATCTTGCTTAACACATTACTCTGTTTTTATTAACTTAATACTCTAGATGCATGCTGGATAGCGGTCGACGAGTGGAGTAATAGTAGTAGATGCAGGCAGGAGTCGGTCTACTTGTCTCGGACGTGATGCCTATATACATGATCATGCCTAGATATTCTCATAACTATGCTCAATTTTGTCAATTGCTCAACAGTAATTCGTTCACCCACCGTAGAATACTTATGCTCTTAAGAGAAGCCACTAGTGAAACCTATGCCCCCCGGGTCTATCTTCATCATATTAATCTTCCAATACTTAGTTATTTCCTTTGCTTTTTACTTTTCTTTTATTTTACTTTGCATCTTTATCATAAAAATACCAGAAATATTATCTTACCATATCTATCAGATCTCACTCTCGTAAGTGGCCACGTAGGGATTGACAACCCCTTATCGCGTTGGTTACGAGGATTTATTTGTTTTGTGCAGGTACAAGGGACTCGCGTGTAGCCTCCTACTAGATTGGTACCTTGGTTCTCAAAAACTGAGGGAAATACTTACACTACTCTGCCGCATCATCCCTTCCTCTTCGGGGAAAAACCAACGCAGTGCTCAAGAGGTAGCAAAAAGGATTTCTGGCGCCGTTGCCGGGGAGTCTACGCAAAAGTCAATATACCAAGTACCCATCACAATCCTTTTCTCCCGCATTACATTATTTGCCATTTGCCTCTCGTTTTTCTCCCCCCCACTTCACCCTTGCCGTTTTATTCGCCCTCTCTCTCTCTCTATCCTCCCTCTCTTTCCCGTTTGCCTCTTTTTGCTCATTGCACTTTCTGCCGTTATGTCTGAAATAGGGGAAATTATTGTCGATATGGACAATAATAATGTCATGAAAAATTCTGATGCTCCTGCTAAAGAACCCCCCATCTTACATACAAAAAATCCCGTGTTGGTAGTGGTAATATTATTGGAAAAGGAGTTATTCAAGATTTCTTTACTTGTGCCGGTGCTTTACCATCTATGGGTAGTTCTATCCTTCATAGAACTAGTAGTCTTGCGGACACTATTGCCATGCTTATAGTTGAACTCGAAAGATAATTCATGCACTTGCATCCTTGCATTCAAAGGATTTTCCTAGAATTTTCTAATATTGAGCATTCTTCTGTTAAGCGTGCCGCTACTATCTTTTTGGCTCATGAGTTTAGATTCATAATAAGAGAAGCCAAAGAAATCTTTGCACATTATAGGGTAGACACTTGCCGTCCTCCCATAGAGGCTATCCTTTTTGATCAAGAAGAAATAATGCGTTTTCAATCTCTAAACTATGTTGCTTTCAATGAAAATCTTAGAAAAAGGGTTCCTACCAATGTTTTAGTTGATAGAATTTCTAAACTTAATGATGATTTGGCCATTCAAAATAATGAATTAGGATATTCTCTTTAATATAGGCTCACAAAGTTCTGTCAAAAGAATGCTTATAATGATGAATTGGTTGTGCAATACGAAGGACCAAAGGAGGAACCTATACCTCCCAAGGTTGATCTTGGGGACTTTTGCCCCATTAAATTTAGCCCTTTTGATTACTTTTGCTTGCCTCAAATAAAACTTGCCGCCGAACATAGAGAATATGAAATGATTTTTAATGATCTATCTTACTATTATGGCGATACCTAGATCTATCCTTTGCTTTTTATGCCTAGCTAGGGGCGTTAAACGATAGCGCTTGTTGGGAGGCAACCCAATTTTATTTTTATTCCTTGCTTTTTGCTCCTGTTTAGTAATAAATAATTTATCTAGCCTCTATTTAGGTTGTGTTTTTTGTGTTTAATTAGTGTTTGTGCCAAGTAGAACTGTTGGGAAGACTTGGGGAAAGTCTTGTTGAACTTGCTGTAAAAACAGAAACTTTAGCGCTCACGAGAACTGCTACCATTTTTATTTGGAACGTGCTATTTAGTTAATTCTTTTTGCAGATGATTAATAGATAAATTCCTCACGTCCAGAATTCTTTGGATCTCAATACAATGTTCTCCCCCTCTCTTGTGGAGATCTATTTGATGTAATCTTCTTTTTGCGGTGTGTTTGTTGAGACCGATGAATTGTGGGTTTATGATCAAGTCTATCTATGAAAAATATTTGAATATTCTCTAAATTCTTTTATGTATGATTTGTTGTCTTTGCAAGTCTCTTCGAATTATCAGTTTGGTTTGGCCTACTAGATTGATCTTTCTTGCAATGGGAGAAGTGCTTAGCTTTGGATTCAATCTTGTGGTGTCCTTTCCCAGTGACAGCAGGGGCAGCAAGGCATGTATTGTATTGTTGCCATCGAGGATAACAAGATGGGGTTTTCATCATATTGCATGAGTTTATCCCTCTACATCATGTCATCTTGCTTAAGGTGTTACTCTGTTTTCATTAACTTAATACTCTAGATGCATGCTGGATAGCGGTCGATGAGTGAAGTAATAGTAGTCGATGCAGGCAAGAGTTAGTCTACTTGTCTCGGACGTGATGCCTATATACATGATCATGCCTAGATATTCTCATAACTATGCTCAATTCTGTCGATTGCTCAACAATAATTCGTTCACCCACTGTAGAATACTTATGCTCTTGAGAGAAGCCACTAGTGAAACCTATGGCCCCCGGGTCTATCTTCATCATATTAATCTTCCAATACTTAGTTATTTCCTTTCCTTTCTACTTTGCTTTTATTTTACTTTTCATCTTTATCATAAAAATACCAAAAATATTATCTTACCATATCTATCGGATCTCACTCTCGTAAGTGGACGTGTAGGGATTGACAACCTCTTATCGCGTTGGTTGCGAGGATTTATTTGTTTTGTGTAGGTACAAGGGACTCACGCGTAGCCTCCTACTGGATTGATACCTTGGTTCTCAAAAACTAAGGGAAATACTTACGCTACTCTACTGCATCATCCCTTCCTCTTCGGGGAAAAACAAACGCAGTGCTCAAGAGGTAGCACTTACAAATTGTAGAAATTTCCTTATAGCTCTAGGGCCACCAAATATGCATGCAAGTATGACCTCTATTTTCTGTGGAACACTATTTTTTTATTATTACTACTACTATTTTAGTGTTCAAAAATTGACTCATTTTGGGCACACATATACCAAAGTGATGATGTTTAACTTGGAAACTATAGTTTATTTGATAATTTGCCAATATACAATATGCCCAGTATTGCCATGCAATTCTCTGCATTCATATATATTGGTTGGTGTGGTGAATCGTGAATAGAGAGGATAACTATTTGCTGTCCCATGCAATTTCTTGAAGGACTATCCTGAAAACTGAGTATCTACCTTAATAATTGACCGAGCAATTATATATGAGAATTTATTCTACATGATGGCATAATACAAAAGTAGTTTATTTGTGTATCAAACATCTTGAACATATAGTGACATTCTTATACAATATATGCATTTTTCTACACTGTCAATAGCAAGGAAGATAATTACACTGGTAGTTTGCAGTCGACCGTGTGTATAGGACATATTTCTAATTTTTTTTCTAAACCATCTGCAGGACTATTTACTGGTTTGCTCTAGGGTGTTGTTATTACCGTACCAAGAAATATGATGCAGCAAGGTGGTACTTTGGGTAAGCATATTTTCCTCTAAAATTGTGACCACGATATTCATTTAAAGCTTTATTATTCATTCTTTTTCACTCTGGCACTTTATTAGTGTGGAAGTTTTAGCACTAATTGTTATTTTTATGGTTGGAAAACCGTTGACACTTTCTTTATTCTTTCTCTTGGTTTTCTTGATTAGAAGAATACACATATTTCTCCCAATATTTTAGATGATGAGGAACCAGGTTATCGGGATATGCTTTATGAGAAGCAGAAGACACTTGATGGGGATTCAAAGAAGAGAAAATGGTCTTTACCATAATTGGACTCCTATTTTCCAAGCTAAATGCTACATGTAGTCAACTTGGTTCAGCAACTGACATGTCATTTTAGTTTGCAGAGGGTGCTTTTGTTTCAACTTTAAGAAATAGCCATTGCATTTTGCTTCATGAGGTCAACCTTTGAAGTTTCACCACCAGAGACTCTTTAAAATTGGCGGATGGAGAGAAGGGCATGATGTGCCTTGCTGAAAGGGGTGATGTTGATTACATTGAACGCAGTCCTTGCTTCCAGATATTTGCTTGCATGAATTTGGCAACGGATGCAGGGAAAAGAGAGTTGCCATACATTTTTAGGAGTAGAATTGTGGTGTGCTTTGTTCATGATCTCTGTATTTGCGACAATAAATGTTTGTATGGTCCGCATACTGCTAAGGGAGTTGTAACTGAGCAATGCTCGGAGAAAATCACAAAGGTATTTTCTATACAAACTTATCTAAGCTTTTTCTTCTTCTCACGTAGCTGCTTGATTCTTCTTGACAGAAAAATCTTACCATGAACTAGGTTAGTTACTTGTATGGTGTAGAAACTAAAAAATTCTTACACTGAACTAGGCTGAGTAGTTACATGCATGGACTAGATACTCCAATTTATATATTCGATTAGACCTCATGAAAACAATTTTATAGGCTTGTTCTTGAAAATGCTAAGAGGAAATAATTGATGTAGTACTCCATACCAATGCATTAACTCCTTTAATCCCTATTAGTTCATAATATACATCTTAGTTGAAACTTTTGTTTTGTGATATGGTGGTTCACTATTGCAGGATGCTGCTAACGCGCCGCTACGATCAGAGACCCTTCGACGAAACTATGTGCGACGCAATAATCGCAAACGATGGTGTAAAAAACCCGTCAAAAAAGGTGCAAAATGTTTGCGATGATGGATGCATCAAACATGGTTCAGATTTTGGTTGCGTGTGCGATGCAGGGCATATGGTTGAATTCAATGAACTATTTGCGATGAGGAAGAAGAATGGAAATGGGCATTCAGATGAAGGCATGTGCGATATACGACATACAGTTCACTCGGATTAACTGTTTGTAATGAGGCGGAATGATACGTCTCCAACGTATCTATACTTTTTTATTGTTCCATGCTATTATATTATCAACCTTGGATGTTTTATATGCATTTATATGCTATTTTATATGATTTTTGGGACTAGCCTATTAACCCAGAGCCCATTGCCAGTTTCTGTTTTTTTCCTTGTCTTAGAGTATCACAGAAAAGGAAAATCAAACTGAGTCCAATTGACCTGAAACTTCACGGAACTTATTTTTGGACCAGAAGAAGTCAACGGAGTATCGGAGATGAACCAGGAGAGTCCCAGGCTGCCCATGAGGGTGGGGGGCGTGCCCACCCCCTGGCCGCGCCCCCCTGCCTCATGGACAGCCCGGAGATACACCGATGTACTTCTTCCTCCTATATATACCCATATACCCTAAAAACTTCGGGGAGCACAATAGATCGGGAGTTCCGCCGCCAGAAGCCTCCGTAGCCACCGAAAACCAATCTAGACCCGTTCCGGCACCCTGCCGGAGGGGAAATCCCTCTCCGGTGGCCATCTTCATCATCCTGGTGCTCTCCATGACGAGGAGGGATTAGTTCTCCCTCGGGGCTGAGGGTATGTACCAGTAGCTATGTGTTTGATATCTCTCTCTCTCGTGTTCTTGAGGTGGCACGATCTTGATGTATCGTGAGCTTTGCTATTATAGTTGGATCTTATGATGTTTCTCCCCCTCTACTCTCTTGTAATGGATTGAGTTTTCCCTTTGAAGTTATCTTATCGGATTGAGTCTTTAAGGATTTGAGAACACTTGATGTATGTCTTGCGTGGGATACCCGTGGTGACAATGGGGTATTCTATTGATCCACTTGATGTATGTTTTGGTGATCAACTTGCGGGTTCCGCCCATGAACCTATGCATAGGGGTTGGCACACGTTTTCGTCTTGACTCTCCGATAGAATCTTTGGGGCACTCTTTGAAGTACTTTGTGTTGGTTTGAATAGATGAATCTGAGATTGTGTGATGCATATCGTATAATCATAACCACGGATACTTGAGGTGACATTGGAGTATCTAGGTGACATTAGGGTTTTGGTTGATTTGTGTCTTAAGGTGTTATTCTAGTACGAACTCTATGATAGATTGAACGGAAAGAATAGCTTCATGTTATTTTACTACGGACTCTTGAATAGATTGATCAGAAAGGATAACTTTGAGGTGGTTTCGTACCCTACCATAATCTATTCGTTTGTTCTCCGCTATTAGTGACTTTGGAGTGACTCTTTGTTGCATATTGAGGGAGAGTTATATGATCCAATTATGCTATTATTGTTGAGAGGACTTGCACTAGTGAAAGTATGAATCCTAGGCCTTGTTTCAACGCATTGCAATACCGTTTGTGCTCACTTTTATCATTAGTTACCTTGATGTTTTTATATTTTCATATGACAAAAACCATTATCTACTATCCATATTGCACTTGTATCACCATCTCTTCGCCGAACTAGTGCACCTATACAATTTACCATTGTATTGGGTGTGTTGGGGACACAAGAGACTCTTTGTTATTTGGTTGCAGGGTTATTTGAGAGAGACCATCTTCATCCTACGCCTCCCATGGATTGATAAACCTTAGGTCATCCACTTGAGGGAAATTTGCTATTGTCCTACAAACCTCTGCACTTGGAGGCCCAACAACGTCTACAAGAAGAAGGTTGTGTAGTAGACATCAAGCTCTTTTCTGGCGCCATTACCGGGGAGGTTAGCGCTTGAAGGTATATCTTTAGATCTTGCAATCGAATCTTCTTTTTTTCTTGTTTTAGCACTAGTTTAGTTTATAAAATAAAACTACAAAAAATATATGGAATTGAGTTTGCCTCATACGCTTCATCTTTTTAATATCTTCCGTGAGTATGATGGAAAGGAAAATTATGCCAAAGTGTTAGAAGAAGAATGCATTAAAATGTTTGGCACTAAATATTTGAATGATGAGCATGATTGCAATGTTGTTAGTATGAATTCCTTGAATATCCATGATGCTAATGATATGCAAAGCCACAAGCTTGGGGAAGCTATGTTTGATGAAGATGATATTTTTTGTCCCTCAAGTCTTGATGAGCAAATTTATTATGATAAAAGCATTCCTCCTATTTATGATGATTATATTGATGAAAGAGGATTTGGAGAGGTCATGACTTTATTTTGTGATGAATCCACTATTTCGAAAGAGGTTCCAATTGATTACGAGAACAAAGTTGCTATCTATGATGATTATTGTGATGACTTGTATGCTATAAAGAATAATGATATCCATGAAACTTTTCATCATGATTTTAGTTTTCAATTGGATTATGCCTCACATGATAATTATTTTGTTGAGTTTGCTCCCACTATTATTCATTAGAAGAATTTTGCTTGTGAGGAGAGTAATAAAATTTCTATGCTAGTAGATCATGAAAAGAATGCTTTAGGTGCTGGTTATATTGTTGAATTCATTCATGATGCTACTGAAAATTGTTATGAGGGACGAATATATGCTTGTAGGAATTGCAATAATATCAAGTTTCCTCTCTATGTGCTTAAAGTTTTGAAGTTATGCCTGTTTTACCTTCCTATGCAAGTTGATTCTTGTTCCCACAAGTTGTTTGCTCACAAAATCCCTATGCATAGGAAGTGGGTTAGACTTAAATGTGCTAGTCATATTCTTCATGATGCTCTCTTTATGTTACAATTCTTATATTTTATGTGAGCATCGTTGAAATCATCATGCCTAGCTAGGGGCGTTAAACGATAGCGCTTGTTGGGAAGCAACCCAATTTTATTTTTGTTCCTTGATTTTTGCCCCTGTTTAGTAATAAATAATTTATCTAGCCTCTGTTATGATTGAGTTTTTATGTTTTAATTAGTGTTTGTGCCAAGTAGAACCGTTGGGAAGACTTGGGGAAAGTCTTTGCGATCATACTGTAAAAAAACAGAAACTTTAGCGCTCACGAGAATTGCTGACATTTTTGTTAGAGAGTTCTATTTAGTTAATTCTTTTTGCATATGATTAATAGATAAATTCCTCACGTCCAGCAATTTATTTTAGAATTTTTGGGGTTCCAGAAGTATACGTTTGATCCAGATTACTACAGACTGTTCTGTTTTTGACAGATTCTGTTTTCTATGTGTTGTTTACTTATTTTGATGAATCTATGGCTAGTAAAAGAGTTTATAAACCATATAGAAGTTGGAATACAGTAGGTTTAACACCAATATAAATCAATAATGAGTTCATTACAGTACCTTGAAGTGGTGTTTTGTTTTCTTTCGCTAACGGAGCTCACGAGATTTTCTATTTTGAGTTTTGTGTTGTGAAGTTTTCAAGTTTTGGGTAAAGATTCGATGGATTATGGAATAAGGAGTGGCAAGAGCCTAAGCTTGGGAATTCCCAAGGAACCCCAAGGAAATATTCAAGGACAACCAAGAGCCTAAGCTTGGGGATGCCCCGGAAGGCATCCCCTCTTTTGTCTTCATTCATCGGTAACTTTACTTGGAGCTATATTTTTATTCGCCACATGATATGTGTTTTGCTTGGAGCGTCATTTTATTTTCTTTTGTTTTGCTTGCTGTTTGAATAAAATACCAAGAACTGGAATTCTTAAATGTTAGAGGGTCTTCACATAGTTGCATAATTATTTGACTACTCATTGATCTTCACTTATATCTTTCGGAGTAGTTTGTTGTTGCTCTAGTGCTTCACTTATATCTTTTAGAGAACGGCGGTGGTTTTATTTTGAAGAAAGAGATAAACTCTCATGATTCACTTATATCATTTTGAGAGTCTCTAAACAGCATGAGAGTTTGCTTTGGTTAAGAATTTAGTCCTAATATGATGGGCATCCAAGAGGGATATAATAAAAACTTTCATATAAAGTGCATTGAATACTATGAGAAGTTTGATACTTGATGATTGTTTTGAGATATGAAGATGGTGATATTAGAGTCATGCTAGTTGAGTAGTTGTGAATTTGAGGAATACTTGTGTTGAAGTTTGTGATTCTCGTAGCATGCACGTATGGTGAACCGTTATGTGACGAAGTCGGAGCATCATTTGTTTATTGATTGTCCTCCTTATGAGTGGCGGTCGGGGACGAGCGATGGTCTTTTCCTACCAATCTATCCTCCTAGGAGCATGCGCGTAGTACTTTGTTTCGATGACGATCGGTATTATGAGTTTATGTGATTTGATGTACCGAAACTTGTTCGGAGTCCCGGATGTGACCACGGACATGACGAGGAGTCTCGAAATGGTCGAGACATAATGATTGATATATTGGATGACTATATTCAGACACTGGAATAGTTTCGAGGGTCACCGGATATATATCGGAGTGCCGGAAGGGTTATCGGAACCACCGGAGAAGCAGCCAAGGGCTGGCCGCGTGCCCCCCCCCATGGGCCTAGTCCGAATTGGACTAGGGGGCGGCGCGGCGCCCCCTCCTTCCTTCTCTTTCCCCTCTCCCTCCTTCTTCTCCTAGTAGTACTAGGAAAGGGGGTATCCAACTCCTACTTGGAGTAGGATTGCCCCCCTTGGGCGCGCCCTATGAGGGCCAGTCGGCCTCTCCCTTGCTCTTTTATATACAGGGGCAGGGGCACCCTAGAACACATAAGTTAACAATTGTTTTAGCTGTGTGCGGTGCCTCCCTCCACAGAAACACACCTCGATCATATTGTCGTTGTGCTTAGGCGAAGCCCTGCGTCGGTAACTTCATCATCACCGTCAACAAGCCGTCGTGCTGACGAAGCTCTCCCTCGGCCTCAGCTGGATCTATAGTTCGAGGGACGTCACCGAGCTGAATGTGTGCAGATCACGGAGGTGCCATGAGTTTGGTACTTGATCGGTTGGATCGCGAAGACGTTTGACTACATCGTCCGCGTTGCTCAACGCTTCTGCTTTTGGTCTACGAGGATACGTGGACACACTCTCCCCTCTCGTTGCTATGCATCCCTAGATAAATCTTGCATGATCATAGGATTTTTTTTGAAATACTGCGTTCCCAACAATTACAACCAACGCCACCAAACTATTTTAAGTGTGTTGTAGCTGTGTGTTAACAAGTGTTTGCTACCTTCCAATAGCCAAAGTCCTCTCGGAGGCTTAATTGGGTGGGGCAGAAGCGAGAATATGAGAAGTTGATGGCCCGTTTAGTGAAACTGGAAGAAATGATGCGTGTACAGTTTGCTTGCATTTGTTGATTTACTGGCAAACATTATTTACTACTGTTGTTGAAGTATGCCAAATTTTACAAACTTGACCATCCTATAGGTCACAAAGCAGGCAAAGGATAACATCGCGAGTATTACTGCAAGTTCTAGGTTGGATAAGGTGAACTTTTGGGGGTTTAAACTTCTAAATTATCCATGTTAATTTGCTGCAACAACCTACCGGCTTGTTACTTGTTTCTATTGCGGCTACTGGTCCCATTTGCCATAATAATGAACCTAATTACCTTATTTTCAAAAATAAGCAGCTTAACTATGTTATCTATGAATGACTTGCATGTTCCTGAAATAAATAGATGAGTGACTTGCCCACTAAAATGTGACTATTTCCACACCAAACACAATCTTATACAACGGCTTGTACATTTTACTTTTTGACTGTTGTATAACTTTGTTTAATTGAAGTTGTATACTTATTGAGCTCACCATACACTTAATCTGGTACTTCACCAATTTTACATCATATGCATATTAATTTATTCATTACGGTTTAAAATTTAAATACATGCGGTCAAAAAACTTTATGGCACACCTTTTATTTTAAAGAGCATATTCAGCATCCTAAAAAGTACATTCTCTTATTAAATATTGCAAACCTAGTATGCATATCTAAGCCTTCTCTAGTAGTTTCCTTGTTATGTGAATTCCATGTTCTTGCATGTGTTTCGTGTTTCACATTTGCAGGAATACTTTGTATATGCTAAGCAATGAGCATGGTCGTGCTAATTGAGTGTTGGATAATTTCTTTGATTGTGCATCACTAACTATAATAAATCATAGATTGCTCTATTCCATATACCCTACGAGCAACAGAATACACCATAAGCATGAAGTGAGTAGCCAGGAAGATTATTGCTACCATCCATTACAAATTTCATTTTCATCTGTCTTCTTCTAGTTTTGACGTCTCATCTTGAAATTTAGCAACGTTGTGCCCCTTGTTTACTGTTAGAGAAGAACAATGTGGATATATGCTAGTATGCCTCTTATTCTGTTGGAATTCTAAATGTTTCTTGTTAGCACATTGGATGAGAAGTTGTGAACACTTCTTTCTTGTATTTGATATCCCGATCCCTATTCAACTTTGGCAGGGTAAATCAGCTGTCGGCGTGTCTTCCAGTGAACTTCATGACAATAAGAAGGAAGAAGAAACCATTTAAAGTTAAACTTAGCTATCTGGTCTGTCACACTTGTTATTGTCTCTATTTCATCCTGAGAGATTCTGTAAAATCTACCAAGGAGACTCTTCTCCCCTTGGATTGGATATGCGCAACCGTTGTTCGTAGTCCAACTTAGCCTCTTGCTCCGTCAATTGCTTGTCTTCACATTGCACTTTAAGTTTTCTAGTTTCCATAAATGTCCAGCACACAATGTCGCTTCGGCTCGAGAGATCGAACAGGAACGGTGGCCTTGCCTTGAACAAGAATATTGATGTAATTTTCCATGTTTTAGATACTTGAGATTAACTTCAGACTTCATGCTGGCTCTTCGTGTTGTGGTTGTCTTAGTTCTCACTACATCAATTTGATATTGTGGATTAATACCTGCCAAATTTTGTCTGGACTCCAGGTCCAACCAAATATGTCTTCGAATGAAAAACCGGATATGCTTGTGCATTGGTGTCCTATGAGTAGAGGGCAAAAACATTCTGGAATGCCTAAAGGCTAAAAATTCACCGCTGATACGTCTCCGACATATCTATAATTTTTGATTGTTTCATGCTATTATATTATCAATCTTCGATACTGTATATGTAATTTTATATCATTTTTGTGAACTAACTTATTAACTCAATGCCTAGTCCCAGTTGCTATTTTCTTCTTATTTTTGGTTTTACAGAAAATCTGTACCAAATGGAGTCCAAACGTGACGACACTTTTTGACGATTTTTTTCTGCACCTAAGAGACCCTAGATGCTCCGGGGGAGGACCGGAAGACCTACGAGGAGACAACAAGGCAACAATGCGCACCTTGTGAGGGGGGGGGCGGGGTAGGCAGCCCTGATGCCTTGTGGGCCCTTCATGGCTCCGTCTGGCCTAATTCCAGCACTATAAATTCTCAAATATTGCAAAACCGTCAGAGAGCTACACGAAACAATTTTTTTGCCGCCTCAAGCTTCTGTTCTTCCGCGATCCCATCTGGAGACCTTTTCCGGTACTCTGTAGGAGGGGAATCGACCACAGAGGACTTCTACATCAACCTTGCCTCACCTTCGATGATGTGTGAGTAGTTCACCATAGACCTATGGGTCCATAGTGATTAGCTAGATGACTTCTTCTCTCTCTTTGATCTTCAATACAATGTTCACTTCGGAGTTCTATCCGATGTAATCTTCTTTTGCAATGTGTTTGTTGGGATCCGATGAATTGTGGCTTTATGATTGAAATATTCATTGAAAGTAATTGAGTCTTTGTGGAAGGTTATTATGTGTGATTGTTATAGCTATGTAATGCTTTCCGATCTATGGGTTTTATTTGGTCAATTTGATTCGTTGATCTTCACTGGAAGTGGTGCATAGTAATGTTGGGGAATGTAGCAGAAATTCAAAATTTTCCTACGTGTCACCAAGATCTATCTATGGAGTCATCTAGCAACGAGGGAGGAGTGGATCTACATACCCTTGTAGATCCCGCGCGGAAGCATTCAAGAGAACGGGGTTGATGGAGTCGTACTCGTCGTGATCCAAATCACCGATGATCCTAGCGCCGAACGGACGGCACCTCTGCGTTGAACACACGTACGGAGCAGCGACGTCTCCTCCTTCTTGATCCAGCAAGAGGGAAGGAGAGGTTGATGGAGATCCAGCAGCACGACGGCGTGGTGGTGGAAGTAGCGGGATTCCAACAGGGCTTCGCCAAGCGCTGCGGAAGGAGGGAGATGTGTCACGGGAGGGAGAGGGAGGCGCCAGGGCTTAGGTTGGGCTGCCCTCCCTTCCCCCCCACTATATATAGGGCCAAGGGAGGGGGGGAGGCGCAGCCTTGGCCCTTCCTCCAAGGAAGGGTGCGGCTAGGGAGGAGTCCCTCCTCCCCAAGGCACCTCGGAGGTGCCTTCCCCCTTTAGGACTCTTCCTTTCCCTCTTCTCTTGGCGCATGGGCCTCTTGGGGCTGGTGCCCTTGGCCCATATAGGCCAAGGCGCACCCCCTACAGCCCATGTGGTCCCCGTGGCAGGTGGCCCCACCCGGTGGACCCCTGGGACCCTTCCGGTGGTCCCGGTACAATACCGGTGACCCCGAAACTTGTCCCGATGGCCGAAATAGCACTTCCTATATATAATTCTTTACCTCTGGACCATTCTGGAACGCCTCGTGACGTCCGGGATCTCATCCGGGACTCCTAACAACTTTCGGGTTACCGCATACTAATATCTCTATAACCCTAGCGTCACCAAACCTTAAGTGTGTAGACCCTACGGGTTCGGGAGACATGTAGACATGACCGAGATGACTCTCCGGTCAATTACCAACAGCGGGATCTGGATACCCATGTTGGCTCCCACATGTTCCATGATGATCTCATCGGATGAACCACGATGTCAAGGACTTAATCAATCCCGTATACAATTCCCTTTGTCTAGCGGTACGATACTTGCCCGAGATTCGATCGTCGATATCCCGATACCTTGTTCAATCTCGTTACCGGCAAGTCTCTTTACTCATTTCGTAACACATCATCCCGTGATCAACTCCTTGATCACATTGTGCACATTATGATGATGTCCTACCGAGTGGGCCCAGAGATACCTCTCCGTCACACGGAGTGACAAATCCCAGTCTCGATTCGTGCCAACCCAACAGACACTTTCGGAGATACCTGTAGTGCACCTTTATAGTCACCCAGTTACGTTGTGACGTTTGGCACACCCAAAGTACTCCTACGGTATCCGGGAGTTGCACAATCTCATGGTCTAAGGAAATGATACTTGACATTAGAAAAGCTTTAGCATACGAACTACATGATCTTTGTGCTAAGCTTAGGATTGGGTCTTGTCCATCACATCATTCTCCTAATGATGTGATCCCGTTATCAACGTCATCCAATGTCCATGGTCAGGAAATCGTAACCATCTATTGATCAACGAGCTAGTCAACTAGAGGCTTACTAGGGACATGGTGTTGTCTATGTATCCACACATGTATCTGAGTTTCCTATCAATACAATTCTAGAATGGATAATAAACGATTATCATGTACAAGGAAATATAATAATAACCAATTTATTATTGCCTCTAGGGAATATTTCCAACAGTCTCCCACTTGCACTAGAGTCAATAATCCAGTTCACATCGATATGTGATTAACACTCAAGGTCACATCCCCATGTGACTAACACCCAAAGAGTTCTGGGTTTGATCATGTTATGCTTGTGAGAGAGGTTATAGTCAACGGGTCTGCAACATTCAGATCCGTATGTACTTCGCAAATTTCTATGTCATCTTGTAGATGCAACTTCTACGCTACATTTGGAGCCACTTCAAATAACTGTTCTACTTGGAGCTATTCTAAATTGTTGCTCCATTATACGTATCCGATATCTCTACTCAGAGCTATCCGGATAGGTGTTAAGCTTGCATCGACGTAACCCTTTACGACGAACTCTTTTACCACCTCCATAATCGAGAAAATTCCTTATTCCTCTAAGGATAATTTAGACCGCTATCTGGTGATCTACTCCTAGATTACCTTTGTACCCTCTTGCCAGATATGTGGCAAGGCACACATCAGGTGCAGTACTCAGCATGGCATACCGTATAGAGCCTATGACAAAAGCATAGGGGACGACCTTCGTCCTTCCTCTTTCTTCTGTCGTGGTCGAGCTTTAAGTCTTAACTTCATACCTTATAACTCAGGCAAGAACTCCTTCTTTGACTGGTCCATCTTGAACACCTTCAAGATCATGTCAAGGTATGTGCTCATTTGAAAGTACCATTAAGAATTTTGATCTATCCTTATAGATCTTGATGCTTAATGTTTAAGTAGCTTAATCCAGGCTTTCCATTGAAAAATACTTTCCAAATAACCCTATATGCTTTCCAGAAATTCTATGTCATTTCTGATCAACAATATGTCAACAACATATATTCATCAGAAATTCTATAGTGCTCCCACTCACTTCTTTGGAAATAGAAGTTTCTCATAAACTTTGTATAAACCCAAAATCTTTGATCATCATCAAAGCATACATTCCAACTCCGAGATGCTTACTCCAGTCCTTAGAAGGATTGCTGGAGCTTTGCATACTTATTAGCATCTTTCAGGATTAACAAAACCTTCCGGTTGTATCACATACAACCTTTCCTCAAAAATCGTCGAGGAAACAATGGTTTTTGGCATCCTATCTGCAAGATTTCACAAATAATGCAGTAATTGCTAATATAATTCCAACAGACTCTTAGCATCACTACGAGTGAGAAAGTCTCATCGTAGTCAACTCCTTGAACTTGTCGGAAAACATCTTAACGACAAGTCGAGCTTTCTTAATGGTGATACTTACCATCATTGTCCGTCTTCCTTTTAAAATCCATATGTACCTAACAGCCTTACGACCATCAAGTAGTTCTTCCAAAGTCTACATTTTGTTTTCATATATGGATCCTCTCTCGGATTTTATGGCCTCAAGCCATTTATCGGAATCCGGGCCCACCATCGCTTCTCCATAGCTCGTAGGTTCATTGTTGTCTAGCAACATGACTTCCAAGACAGGATTACGTACCACTCTGAAGTAGTATGCATCCTTGTCATCCCACGAGGTTTGGTAGTGACTTGATCTGAAGTTTCATGATCACTATCATAAGCTTCCACTTCAATTGGTGTAGGTGCCACAGGAACAACTCCTGTGCCCTGCCACACACTAGTTGAAGAGACGGTTCAATAACCTCATCAAGTCTCCACCATCCTCCCACTCAATTCTTTCGAGAGAAACTTTTCCTCGAGAAAGGACCCGATTCTAGAAACAATCCCTTATTGCTTTCGGATCTGAGACAGGAGGTATACCCAACTGTTTTGGGTGTCCTATGAAGATGCATTTATCCGCTTTGGGTTTGAGCTTATCAGCCTGAAACTTTTCCACACAAGCGTCGCAGCCCCAAACTTTTAAGAAATGACAGCTTAGGTTTCTCTAAACCATAGTTCATATGGTGTCATCTCATCGGAATTATGTGGTGCCCTATTTAAAGTGAATGTGGTTGTCTTTAATGCCTAACCCATAAACTATTGTGGTAATTCGATAAGAAACATCATGGTATGCATCATATCCAATAGGGTGCAGTTATGATGTTCGGACACACCATCACACTATGGTGTTCCAGGCTGTATAAGTTGTGAAACAATTTCCACAATGTCTTAATTCGGTGCCAAACTCGTAATTCAGATATTCATCTCTATGATCATATCATAGATATTTTATCCTCTTGTCACGACGATCTTTCAACTTCACCCTGAAATTACTTGAACCTTTCAATAATTCAGACTCGTGATTCATCAAGTAAATATACTCAACATCTACTCAAATCATCTGTGAAGTAAGAACATAACGATATCCACTACACGCCTCAGCACTCATTGGACTGCACACATCAAAATGTATTTCTTCCAACAAGTTGCTTTCTAGTTCCATTTTACTGAAAACGAGGCTTTCAGTCATCTTGCCCATGTGGTATGATTTGCATGTCTCAAGTGATTCAAAATCAAGTGAGTCCAAACGGTCCATTTGCATGGAGTTTCTTCATGCATATACACCAATAGACATGGTTCGCATGTCTCAAACTTTTCAAAAATGAGTGAGTCCAAAGATCCATCAACATGGAGCTTCTTCATGCGTTTTATACCAATATGACTCAAGTGGCAGTGCCACAAGTAGGTGGTACTATCATTACTATCTTATATCTTTTGGCATGAACATGTGTATCACTATGATCGAGATTCAATGAACCATTCATTTTAGGTGCAAGACCATTGAAGATATTATTCAAATAAACAGAGTAACCGTTATTCTCCTTAAATGAATAACCGTATTGCGATAGACATAATCCAATCATGTCTATGCTCAACGCAAACACCAATCTCGATGGTAGAGGGAGCGTGCGATGCTTGATCATATCAACATTGGAAACACTTCCAACACATATCGTTAGCTCACCTTTAGCTAGTCTCCGTTTAGTCCATAGCCTTTTATTTCGAGTTACCAACACTTAGCAACCGAACCGGTATCTAATACCCTGGTGCTACTAGGAGTACTAGTAAAGTACACATTAATATAATGTATATCCAATATACTTCTGTCGACAACCTTCTCATCTACCAAGTATCTAGGGTAATTCTGCTCCAGTGGCTGTTCCCTTTATTACAGAAGCACTTAGTCTCGGGTTTGGGTTCAACCTTGGGTTTCTTCACTAGAGCAGCAGCTGAATTGCCATTTCATGAAGTATCCCTTCGTGCCCTTGCCCTACTTGAAACTAGTGGTTTCACCAACCATCAACAATTGATGCTCCTTCTTGATCTCTACTTTTGTGGTGTCAAACATCGCGAATATCTCAAGGATCATCATATATGTCCCTGATATATTATAGTTCACCACGAAGCTCAAGCAGCTTGGTGGTAATGACTTCGGAGAACCATCACTATTTCATCTGGAAGATCAACTCCCACTCGATTCAAGCGATTGTTGTACTCAGACAATCTAAGCACAAGTTCAACAATTGAGCTTTTCTCCCTTAGTTTGCAGGCTAAGAAAATCGTCGGAGGTCTTATACCTCTTGACGTGGGCACGAGCCTGAAATCCCAATTTCAGCCCTTGAAACATCTCATATGTTTTGCGACGTTTCAAAACGTCTTCGGTGCCTCAACTCTAAGCCGTTTAACTGAACTATCACGTAGTTATCAAAATGTGTATGTCAGATGTTCGCAACATCCATAGACAACGTTCGAGGTTCAGCACACTGAGCAGTGCATTAAGGACGTAAGCCTTCTATGAAGCAATAAGGACAAACCTCAGTTTACGGACCTAGTCCGCATAATTACTACTATCAACTTTCAACTAAAATTTCTCTAGGAACATATCTAAACACTAGAACTGAAGCGTGAGCTACGACATAATTTATGAAGACCTTTTGACTATGTTCAGGATAATTAAGTTCATCTTATGAACTCCCACTCAGATAGACATCCCTCTAGTCATCTAAGTGATTACATGATCCGAGTCAACTAGGCCGTGTCCGATCATCACGTGAGACGGACTAGTCAACATCGGTGAACATCTTCATGCTGATCGTATCTACCATACGACTCATGCTCGACCTTTCGGTCTTCTGTGTTCCGAGGCCATGTCTGTACACATGCTAGGCTCATCAAGTCAACCTAAGTGTTTTGCGTGTGTAAATCTGTCTTACACCCGTTGTATGTAAACGTTAGAATCTATCACACCCGATCATCACGTGGTGCTTCGAAACAACGAACTGTCGCAACGGTGCACAGTTAGGGGGGACACTTTCTTGAAATTATTATGAGGGATCATCTTATTTACTACCGTCGTTCTAAGTAAACAAGATGCAAAAACATGATAAACATCACATGCAATCAAATAATAGTGACATGATATGGCCAACATCATATAGCTCCTTTGATCTCCATCTTGGGGCTCCATGATCATCTTGTCACCTGCATGACACCATGATCTCCATCATCATGATCTCAATCATCGTGTCTTCATGAAGTTGTCTCGTCAGCTATTACTTCTACTACTATAGCTAACGGTTAGCAATAAAGTAAAGTAATTACATGACGTTTATGTTGACACGCAGGTCATAAATAAATTAAGACAACTCCTATGGCTCCTGCCGGTTGTCATACTCATCGACATGCAAGTCGTGATTCCTATTACAAGAACATGATCAATCTCATACATCACATATAGCATTCATCACATCCTTTGGCCATATCACATCACATAGCATACCCTGCAAAAACAAGTTAGACGTCCTCTAATTGTTGTTTGCATGTTTTACGTGGCTGCTATGGGTTTCTAACAAGAACGTTTCTTACCTACGCAAAGACCACAACGTGATATGCCAATTGCTATTTACCCTTCATAAGGACCATTTTCATCGAATCCGATCCGACTAAAGTGGGAGAGACAGACACCCGCCAGCCACCTTATGCAACTAGTGCATGTTAGTCGGTGGAACCGGTCTCACGTAAGCGTACGTGTAAGGTTGGTCCGGGCCGCTTCATCCCACAATACCGCCGAATCAAGATTGGACTAGTAACGGTAAGCACATTGAACAAAATCAATGCCCACAACTACTTTGTGTTCTACTCGTGCATAGAATCTACGCAATAGACCTAGCTCATGATGCCACTGTTGGGGAACGTAGCAGAAATTCAAAAATTTCCTACGTGTCACCAAGATCTATCTATGGAGTCATCTAGCAACGAGGGATGAGTGGATCTACATACCCTTGTAGATCCCACGCGGAAGCGTTCAAGAGAACGGGGTTGATGGAGTCGTACTCGTCGTGATCCAAATCACCGATGATCCTAGCGCCGAACGGACGGCACCTCCGCGTTTAACACACGTACGGAGCAGCGACGTCTCCTCCTTCTTGATCCAGCAAGAGGGAAGGAGAGGTTGATGGAGATCCAGCAGCACGATGACGTGGTGGTGGAAGTAGCGGGATTCCAACAGGGCTTCGCCAAGCGCTGTGGAAGGAGGAAGATGTGTCACGGGAGGGAGAGGGAGGCGCCAGGGCTTAGGTTGGGCTGCCCTCCCTCCCCCCCCACTATATATAGGGCCAAGGGAGAGGGGGGAGGCGCAGCCTTGGCCCTTCCTCCAAGGAAGGGTGCGGCTAGGGAGGAGTCCCTCCTCCCCAAGGCACCTCGGAGGTGCCTTCCCCCTTTAGGACTCTTCCTTTCCCTCTTCTCTTGGCGCATGGGCCTCTTGGGGCTGGTGCCCTTGGCCCATATAGGCCAAGGCGCACCCCCTACAGCCCATGTGGTCCTCGGGGCAGGTGGCCCCACCCGGTGGACCCCCGGGACCCTTCCGGTGGTCCCGGTACAATACCGGTGACCCCGAAACTTGTCCCGATGGCCGAAATAGCACTTCCTATATATAATTCTTTACCTCCGGACCATTCTGGAACTCCTCGTGACGTCCGGGATCTCATCTGGGACTCCGAACAACTTTCGGGTTACCGCATACTAATATCTCTATAACCCTAGCGTCACCGAACCTTAAGTGTGTAGACCCTACGGGTTCGGGAGACATGTAGACATGACCGAGATGACCCTCCGGTGAATAACCAACAGCGGGATCTGGATACCCATGTTGGCTCCCACATGTTCCACGATGATCTCATCGGATGAACCACGATGTCAAGGACTTAATCAATCCCGTATACAATTCCCTTTGTCTAGCGGTACGATACTTGCCCGAGATTCGATCGTCGGTATCCCGATACCTTGTTCAATCTCGTTACCGGCAAGTCTCTTTACTCATTTCGTAACACATCATCCCGTGATCAACTCCTTGATCACATTGTGCACATTATGATGATGTCCTACCGAGTGGGCCCAGAGATACCTCTCCGTCACACGGAGTGACAAATCCCAGTCTCGATTCGTGCCAACCCAACAGACACTTTCGGAGATACCTGTAGTGCACCTTTATAGTCACCCAGTTACGTTGTGAAGTTTGGCACACCCAAAGTACTCCTACGGTATCTGGGAGCTGCACAATCTCATGGTCTAAGGAAATGATACTTGACATTAGAAAAGCTTTAGCATACGAACTACACGATCTTTGTGCTAGGCTTAGGATTGGGTCTTGTCCATCACATCATTCTCCTAATGATGTGATCCCGTTACCAACGACATCCAATGTCCATGGTCAGGAAACCGTAACCATCTATTGATCAACGAGCTAGTCAACTAGAGGCTTACTAGGGACATGGTGTTGTCTATGTATCCACACATGTATCTGAGTTTCCTATCAATACAATTCTAGCATGGATAATAAACGATTATCATGAACAAGGAAATATAATAATAACCAATTTATTATTGCCTCTAGGGCATATTTCCAACAAGTAATAGGTTCAATCTTGTGGTGTCCTCACCTAGTGTCAGTAGCGGTAGCGAGGGACATATTGTATTGTTGCTACTAAGGAGAAAATGACGGGGTTTAATCATATTGATTGGTTTTATTCTGTCTACATTATGTCATCATACTTCATGCATTACTCTATTTGTTATGAACTTAATACAAAGAGAGGCAAGTATAGAAGCGCTCTCAAAGTGGAGTAATAGTAGTAGATGTAGGCAGGAGTCGGTCTACTTGTCATGGCGCAATGCCTATGTACATGATCATTGCTATGAATGTCGTCATAACTATGGGCTTTTCTATCAATTTCTGAACAATAATTTGTCTACCCACCGTATACTATTTTTATGAGAGAGAAGCCTCTAGTGAAAACTATGGCCCTCGGGTCTATTTTAATCATATTACAAAAATCAAAAATACCTTACTGCAATTTTCTTTTTTTAATTTACTTTGTAATTTATCTGTCATCTATTACCAGATTTGATCCTAGCAATTAACGAATACAAGGGGATTGACAACCCTCTTACCCGTGTTGGGTGCAAGTATTTGCTCCTGTGTGTCTAGGTACTGTTGTCGAGTGTTTGCGTGAGTCTCGTATTGGTGGATAACCTTGGTTCTCTACTGAATGGAAATACGGTCTGTTACTATATTGCTTCACCGTTCCTCTTCGAGGAAAATCCCAATGTAACTCATAAGTACAATCACCATGCCGTAGAAACGGTGAATCTCGAGCAAACGCGAATTTTGCTTCGTAGAGCCTTTGAATATACATTCTTTGAGGTCTAGAGTTTGTGTTGTGATACTTGTTGTTTGCGACACATGACCTGCATGATTCCTGTATGATTATAAAGTGCATGTTGCATGTATTTTCTCTTTTATCTTGGTTTTGTATTTTCTAGAGGACTTTCAATACGGAGGACTGCCTCATGTGTTTTCAGAGTTCAGTAGTTTATCACACTACGCCAGGTTGTGATGCTCCAGCTCAGACGCATATCGCGACACATGCAAGCTGCTGAGTTTATCACACCACGCAGGTACTGACCCTCCGGTTCGGTTCATTGCGTCAATCGTTGTATGATCGTACCCGCTCGAGTCATATGCCTTGATCTCGGGTCAATCTTTTCTATGCATTTGTTAACAATTGATCAATAATACAGGGTGAAGCGACTGGTCTATGTGTTTTGTAGTATTTCATTATCCAACTTCTCTAGACTTTTGTGGGAACAATGGATACCCATTTAAGCTGACTAAATTCCCTACGGGGTCACCTTCCATTGTTCCGGACACTTCGAGAGTATATGGTATCGATGGATTCGTCTTTATGACAAGGAAATCGTTTGTGCGTGTTGCGCCGGTCGAAAATTCCGCCGGTCTCGTACCACCCTGGCCTCGTGCGCCCACGAAGCGGTCCCTCCGCGTGAGATGCGTGTATACATGGGTCCCGTGCTGACTGGCCCTATCCTACCTATCTTCTCCCCCGCTTCATCCCCAACCTCCAGTCTTTGCCTTCAACGATGTGTTTCTCCTCCCCAGCGCTGCCACAAACCACCACAAAGCTCACGCATCGGCGGTGGGGCCCTCGTGTGGGAAGACCTCCCCGCCATACTGCAATCCACAAGGCGGAGCAAGCGGCATGCTGCAACCATGGTGAAAATTGTTGGATCCTGCTGGAAAAAAAAACTGAAACCACGGTTACGAGACGCTGCGACAGGGAGACCACCTCCGAGCCATAGATTTTTTGCTGGAGCTACGTGGCAAGGTTGTTGCAACCAGCTGCATGGTATGCAGGAACCAACAGGGTATTTTGCTGCATCCGGTGTCATTTTTTGCTGGAAACCAATGCCTCCTTTTTTCCTACTACCGGCTTTGTGTTTTGCTGAAACCAACATCTTTTTTCAATAGCATCGCTTTTTATCCAGTGACGGCCGTGTTGCAACGGAGTTGCGACCCCGTGCCGGTGGTGATTTGTTTTTTGCTGCAACTGCCCTCGGATTTTGCTACTACCGGCGAATGATTTTGCTACATACAACATGGCGGAGCTGCGACCCCGCGATGGCGGCAGCCGTTTTTGTTGCAATCGTTGTTGGATTTGCTAGTGCGGGCGATGTTTTTTGCTACATCCATTCAAAGGCATTTACTGGTGGCTGGCACGGAGCTCCAACTGAAATTGACTAGCGGGGGAAGGTTCTCCGGCAAGCAGTGGAGGGGCAGCGAGGCGTTGGGGTGCGAGCGGCCGGCGTCCGGTGCCCTCACGGAGCTGCACATGGAGGCAGAGTCGCGTAGGGCAGCAGCGGGCAGGAGGGGGGGGGGGGGGTCGGGAGGAAAGTGACGAGTCAACAAGGAGGGCCAAGATCGGGGGTATACTTTTTGAACGGCTGTAGTGCGCCAGATGAAACGGCTGCGCGGCGACCGGCCCAAATTTAAGCCGGCGTGCCGGTTATGACAATGTGTTCACGTGCTAATCTCAGCTTCTTATATGGTCTAGTACAGCCAGGCTTGTATACCTTATACATCGGGCCTTGACACATAGGTTGACTAAACGGGCACCCCCTTTTGCTCGATGGATGACTAACGTTGTCTTGCAAGCAAACGAATTGCCAAGAAGGCGGCTTTCATCCAGCCACCCTCCACAAATAGTGCCATATCGGGATCATGAACCAGTAAAATCGCAACATGCTTTCGTCCAAGTTTATACATAAAGCCAAACACAAAACTGATGCAAGATGGTGAGAAAACCATGTACTCCCTTCGTCCGAAAAAGCTCGTCCCGAGCTTTTTCGGACGAAGGAAGTAACACACACACACACACACAAAGCAAAGCACATGTGCCCCACCGGAAGCCGCCAACTCGATGTCGAGCATGAGCACAGTCGCACCCCAAAAAGAAGCACTCGAGACTACTGACAAGAGAGAAACCACGTCTCCGTGGAAAAGCACCGGACATCATCGCACCGCACACATGAAGATGCATGTCAACGGAGAGTGCCCACCTCCCTCTTGCTCCGGACGGAGGAGCACCCATCCTGCTTGCGAACAACAAGGACCGAAAAAGGTGACAAACAGATCACGTGTAAAAGGTTGGAGGCAAACTAGAGCGTCCCACGTTAGAGCCCAAGAAGCTTTGAGCCAGGGTCCAAGCTTGCCCGATGACGCCGACGGTGCAGCCCGAAGGTACCCGAGCTCCATGATGGCGCCTGCAAGAATGTGAGTACATAGTCCACGAGAAATCTCACTCGTGCCACACCGACAACGAACCGGTAAACGCTGGATATGATGGAGAGTCGAACCACATTCAACCGGAGGCAAGACAAGCTAATCAATTCAGGTCGATCAGCCACGAGTACATGAGTCGATGGACCATACTATCTAGCTACTCCCTCCGTTCCCAAATACTTGTCTTTCTAGGCATTTTAAATGGACTCAAATACGGATGTATGTAGACATATTTTAAAGTATAGATTCACTCATTTTGCGCCGTATGTAGTCACTTGTTGAAATCTCTAGAAAGACAAGTATTTAGGAACGGAGGGAGTACTAATTAATCCAAATCCAAGACACACGGTAGGACATTCTTTGTTAGAGGGTTATCATTCAGGTCTGGTACGCTGTCTCCCCCTCTCCACTGCTAATATAAAGCTTGCACGGTCACCGCGCGCTTCCTTCAACTTTCTCAGAGACATGCACGCACGCACGCATGCATGCATAGGATATGAGCGAGATGCACGCACGCATGGTGGTGGATCGGTGAGATTAAGAGCTTAGGTGTGAGGGGCGGCCTCCAGCTGCTGGTCCTGCGGCGCCATCCTGTTGCGGTTGACCCAGAAGGAGCTGAGCACGCGGAGGCGGTGGAAGTAGTCGGAGACGGCTAGCAGCGACCGCGCCATCTGCCGCGCCGTCAGCACCTGGTGCAGCCGGTGGAGCATCTGCTGCCTCAGCTTCTCCGCCTGCACCCATCCATGAAACAACGACGATCAGTGCCAGATCAAAGCATACACAAACGGCACATGCAGAAGCAAGGCATACATATTACTGATGAGTTGACAGCATTTGACGTTCTGCCATCGTCACGCCAGGATCAGCCAGCAGCAGTTGATTAATTACAGTATGTGTACATGCGACGGCAGGTGGCCTTAATTAACAGTAAGCATATCATATGATGCGTGTGGTTCTGTTTGTGGAATCCATGAGAGAGCAGGTGAAGGGCGGCCTAAACAATGCGTGCACCTACTATACCCAACAAGGAAATCAAGAGGTCGGTGAACTAATTAGCTAGTAGATCCTACTAGTGTTTGTTAGCTAATCACTCGTGTCGATCCTAACTACTACCTCAGTGTCCATTTTCGGGATGGCCACAGTCGGGTGCTTTTCTAAAGTTCGGAACCTAATCCATACACACACATATATATACATGCATCTGGACTGTCAGTGATAGTATAATCTAGCCGCCTGCGCGCTGACTAATTAATCTAATCAAACGCAGTCTCGACCGATCTAAATTAATTAGGTGAACCATCGGTTGTACCCTGTCAACTAATCAAGGAATATGTATGTATATTTGACTCGATCGATGGATGGGTCGCACGCAGCTCTAACAGAAACACTAGAGCGACATGAAATGCAAAGTAATATGAAGAGTGATGGAAAGCGATGGTGACCTGTCTGACGAAGCCTTCGAGGGTGGTGAGCTTGTGGACGGCGAGGCCCATCTGGCCCATGTAGTTGGAGACGTTGGGGGTGGAGCAGCAGGTGAGCGCGTCGGAGACGATGGTGTCGGAGAGCGCCTGGTAGAGGGTGTCCAGGCCCTGGCTCAGCGCCTCCTCCGTCTGCACCGCCGACTGCTGCAGCCCGTACACCGCCACGATCTGCTGCTCCGTCAGCGGGTCCACGTGCGAAAGCACCATCTGCCACCACCACCACCCGAATTAAATCAAGATAAGAGATCGATCAGCATAAGAGAATAATTCAGTTACAGTTAGATCGAGTCGATATGCATGGCATTTCCACAAACAGGAGGAAGCACAGAAGGAGACGCCATTTAATACTGCCCCAGAGTGCGTCGCGAGCCATCGATCGTGCCCGCCGCACGCGCCGCGGAGACGGCGGGGCATGCCTGCCTGCGCGGCGCAGCGGGGATCGAGGGCCGGCTGGCTAAGCTCTTCAATGCGCGCGGCGGGAGGGAATCGCCCGGCCGGCCCGGATCCATGGCAGGTTCCCTCCCCCTTACCTAGGCCCCTAGCTGCTGAAAACGAGAGGATTCTTGCAGGCTCGCGTCACCCGGCGCCGAAATGCGCATGATGATGGTCGGACTATGCAGGCAAGGCGAGTTCACCATACCGAGTACCGACTCCTCTTGCACGACTTGAATGCCGCGAGACATGCATGCATGGCTAGCTCTATACCTACCTACACGACCAAGTCTCTCTCAGACATGTTTTTTTTTTTGAGAATTGTTTGAATTGCTTACCACATGTGTCACGTGGTCTCTCTAAAACATATGCAGCGTTTGGTTTTGGTGTATGCATGCATGTCGCAAATCTTATCAAACACCTGCTGAGTATAGGCCATAACTTATAGAAAAATTTCAGCAAAAACCTGGAGTAGTATTTTTTTCCCCTCATGAAACAAGAATTAGATTGACTCATGCATCTCCACTGCAACTCTCCAATCACACTAATGTTCATCTATTTTTATGGTAAATCACTCAAATATTTTGCAAATAAATAAATTTGCCCACATTTCAGACCATCTTTTCAAACTCAGTGATTTGAAGATTTAATTGGGTGGTGAAGTTCTATAAAATTTTGTAACAATTGAGAATGGGCAAAGCCAGAAAGGTAGAAGAACTTGAACAAACATGCACTGCCTTTGTTCCAAGTAAAGAGTACGCTCATAATTCCCGCAAAAAAAAAGGTACGAGTACATGATTTTCCTAGGAAGCGTGTATGAAAACCTCTCTATATTTGACCACTAATTAATAATACTAGATGTCATTGCCACGGGAACCTTGTTAAAATAATTGTATTAATAGGTGCTGGAAAAAACTAAAACAAATGCAAGAGTGTTCTTGATTCACATTAAGTTAGCAGAATATCATTTTCTGTATAAAAAATGTGAACCACGAACTGCGAAGTTATGCTCCAAGTATCTAACACATATACCGTATATGGCAATAATAAAATTAATTAAAAATATATAATTTATGAGTGACATGCAAGGCTTGCTAATGTGGTATGGTTAAACAAAAAAGTGTAACTTATGATTGCCATGCATATGTGCTGATGTAGGGACATGCTTGAAAAATTAGGTGGTGGATTGCATGGAAACAAATGTAACTTATGATTTTTGATTAACATGCATAGGTGCTGATGTGGCATGACTGCATGCATGCTTAAAAAAATTTGGTAGAGGGTTGTAGCTATTTACGAATATATAGGATGTTGTTTTCTTTTTTCTTAATTTGTACCATTAGATTCACAACAAAAAATATCTCAAATATTTTTATAACCAAATTTTATATAATCATACAAGGATTAAATGGTCAAAATGGCTCATTTGGTTCTAAATTTAAATGGTCAGCGTTCAAAGATGCTGTTATTCCTGAATTACTATTTGACAAAAGTTCAAATCCCTTGCCTTTTTTAGTTGAACTGAAACCATTTGCCTTTTTACCTTAAATAGAAAGCAAAATGTATCTCAATTAGAAAAAATTAAAAGGGTACGATGGTTTCAGTGAACTATGCTTCTTTTTAAGGATTCAGTGAACTATACTTCTTTTTTAAGCAAGGGATTTGGTACAATTATACATGTTCAAAATAAACCTTTGTAGCTAGCTAGCGAACTCAATGAAAACTGAGGTACTATGGAAGGATTTAACTATGGTGTGTACTATGTGCGTCCTTGCAACCACACATCATATTCATAGGTGGTCTAAGAACAAAGTATTTTTGGTTCCAGAAAATTACAGATAAACATTTTTCAGATGTTGAGAAGGACACCCACTTTAATATGTCTTATTTATGTTTCCACAAAAAGCAAGGAAATTCACGCCATGATGTTAGGCCGGCAAGAGATGCTGCAAACCGAGGTGGTGACTGCGACCGACACTAGCTAGATCTAGGGCTAGGGCTAATCCGATCTGAAGAAAGAAACGCGCGCCATGTGAAGAGAGAGACGAGTACCTTGATGACCTCGGAGGGGCGGAAGCCGCCGAGCCAGAGGAAGCAGCGCTCGGCGGGGCTCCTCCAGACGCCGGAGATGAGGTGGAAGACGTCGCCCTTGATGACGGCGTCCTTGATGGCCAGCACCTCGTCGTGGTGCGCCAGGCAGCTCTCCACGTACATCTGCAGCTCCCCCTCCGGCAGGTGCTGCTGCAGCGCCGCCCGCAGCTCGTACATCAGCCGGTTGTGCTCCTCCTGCCACCGCGCGTACTCCACGTCGAACATCGCCGCCTCTGCTGGCCAATTGTTTCGCGCGAATTAGTAGTAGCGCGACGACATGCATCTGAAGTTCTGGATTGATCAAGATGGAGATGGGGATGGATGGATGCGTGGGGTACCTGAGCTGAGGCCGTCGATGCCGCCGAGACCTTTTCCGGCGATGCCTTGCTCGGCGAGGAGGCTGCTGCCGGGGTAGAGCACTCCCTGTACACACATACACACATGAATGTGCGTACAGATTGGGCAGAAAGTGAGGAGAGATCGGCTTTGATTTTCCTTGCAAACAAACGTACCTGAGCTCTTGCGCTGTGGAGTTCTTGCTCGATCTGAGCCAGCCTGATCCTGCTGGACTCGAGCTGCTGGATATAGGCCTGTTGAATAGAGAAATTTAACAGTAATTAATCAGCATTGTGCAAAATGAGGCCGGCATTGATCATAGAGAGAAGAATTGGAATGTTAACTAATTAAGGTTCGTTTTTCATCTAGTATACTAGCATAAATATTTTGCCTTTTCTGCCACTCGTGTTCTTGCCATTTGGGTGTTATAAAACTGTTCCTTGACTCACTCACCTTCTTCCTCAGCCTGCTCTTCCTTGCCGCCTCCCTGTTCTGGGCTAGCCTCCTCAGCGTCTGCATTTCGTCAATTACCAGAAATTGAGTTGCATGTCCAACACAACTACAGAAAGAAACACTAGCTAGTAGCACTCCCTATGCTTTGATTTTTCATGAAGGAACAAGTTTAGTTAGTTGTTACTTTTGGGTCGCGTTCGCCGGTGGATAAGCCCCTCTTGTGCTCCTTCTGCAACCACGCCAAAGGAGATCAATAACATATTAACATATATCATCAGTCAATTAAAACAACGATATGACACGGGGCCGGCAGCCGAATTAACAACAAATCTGGCTAGCTACAGACAGTTGGGTTAGTTAATTAGGTGAGGTTAACTGATAGTGTAGCTGCTCTCCTTGTTGTTAATTCGGCTTTGTCAGCGGCTTGACATCCTTGTTGTTGGGTTAGTTAATCTGGCCAGACTCACCTTTGTCAGCGGCTTGACATCCTTGTTGTTGCTGACCCCTGCGGACTCGGCGGTGGCGAAGGCGGGTTGTTGTTGCTGGTGCTGCAGGTGGAGGTGGTGCTCCTGCTGCTGCCTCCTGCTCCCCGCCGCCAACTCCTCCATGGCCGCCGCGGCCGCCTGCTGCTGCTGCTGGTGGTGATGGTGGTCCGGCGACGGCATCTTCGACCCCACGGGCGCTGGCGACAGGACTAGGCCAAGCTCCCCCTGCACGCCAATCACACCACAACCACAACGACAAAAGGATGTTAAACAAGGGGCCAAACATCAACAACAAAACCAATCATGAGCAGGTAATAGGATGTGAGATGGATGGAGTTGTGGCGTATTACGCACCTTTGGTGATGGCTCCACGTGCATCGGCTGGGAGGGGAAGATGTTGAGGGTCTCTGCATCCATGAACAAGATGAAGAGAGGGGCAAATGAGTGAGCTGATGGAAGGAACCGAGCTTGCTAGCTAGCTAGAGGTTGATGCTTCACATATACAGGAGCTCGCTCGCCCGCCACTGGAGCTGTGGAGGTTGCTGACGTACGTTCTCGTGCGGACAGGAACAAAATAATCATGGCAGGCGCGTACAGCGGCAGCGAGATCGCTGGCACTGGCAGTGGCGCTCTGGCGGTACGAGCTGGTGGTCTGGCCGGCCGTCCTGGCGCGCGACACACGAGAAAGCTGGGCTGGGCACTGGGGTACGGGGAGATACGGGGCAGCGGAGCGGGGCCGGGGCAGGAGGGATGCGCACAGGCACAGCTTAGGCATGCATGCTGCTTTCCTGCGCCCGAACCGGAAGAGAAGCGGGCCGGGGAGTGGATAGGGCTCGGATCGGGTCAAACAAACGCCACAGATGCGGACGCACGCCATTGCAGGCGCAGCGGTGGTGGTGGAGTCCGGAGGCGGAGATCACCCCCTCTGCGTGCATGTGTCTGCGCCCCGCTGCCGCGGCCACATGCGGCATGCGGCAGCCCCGTCGCGGCCCGCGCTCGCCGCGAAATGATTGAGCGGCGTCTGTTACATGTCGCACTCACGGTCCGACCGCCCAAACCGCAACGGAGGAGAGAGAAAGGGGAGATGAGAGAGAGTTTTGTTGGGTTCCATGGACGACTTTGAGCAAGCGAGCAAAGCAAAGCATATGTGTTCTTGGAGGGATTCTCTCCACAGCACACCACATGGTCCTCGCCGATGGCAGGCCGGGCACCGCAGATTTGCAGCGGCAGATCGATCCTGGTCGAAATGGGGTACCTGCCTGAGAATCTGCCGCAGGCCGGCCGGCCGGCCATACGATCGTTTTCCCTAAAACTCCGGAAAAAGATTTTCTGCATGCACCAGATCAGAGCTAATCGCTGGGCGGCATCTCTGTCTCTCTACAGTCCACACCCATCACATCTATATTCCTCTTCCTATATGCGCCAAAGTCCTTTTCTTTTTCATGGAATATACTTACTGTATATGTGATGTGCCAAAGTTGACACATCAGTTTCTGAGCCTTACCTACACCGCCCCCCCATTAACTACCGCTCCCGATTAAGCGCACAAATTAAGAAAGCGCCAATCAACTTTAACCGTCACTTCATCATCATAACACTACACGAAAAACACCTGCATTTAACCCCTGCAAAACTGCAAAAAGAAACTGAAATTGACCCCGTTTTCCCGCAAAGATTTCGTGCGTGCACTTACGGCGCTGCTCCTGCTGCGTGGAGGCGTGGCCGTGGTCGAGGTACATGAACAGGGCCTGGTCCAGCTCCCCCAGTTGGTCATACGCGCCTGATGCCTCCTTGCCGCTCCTGCATGCATGGTTGTGGTGCAACACAAACTCATAAGAATATATATCAGTATTCAGTAATATGGGCGGTGAAAAGAAACAGGTGATCGATGAGCTGAAGCATGCATGCATGCAAGCACGGGGTTTGAGGAACCAGCTAGTAACCACACGCACATCATCATGAAATCATGCGCGCGCGCTGCTGCCATGAGCTAGCCTATGAATGTGTGATGCTATTATTGTGGCCTGGTCCAACTCCAGCCCCTCCTCCTCTCCGCTCTGCGCGCGCCGCAGGAGGAGTGGGAACTGGAGGGTGTTGTGGAATCTTCTCTAGCCTTGCAGCACTACCACTAGTAGGAGTAGCAGGCGGCATTTATTTGGCAGCCCAGGAAATGTGCTTGCATGGCATGGCTGGCCCCGGAATTTCTTGTGTGCAAGATATGCTCATTGAAAATTATGCATGGACTGGTAGTGCATACTACTAGATGTATGTATTGCTAGTGCATGTATAGAGTGTATGTATGTTTGGCACTTAGTACTATGTATAAATAATATTTTGTCCTAACCAATTAATTAATTGCAAGTGTTCTTGCTGTCATTTGGAAAACAATTAGTGCTAATTAGTGTACCTAATGTCCAAAGGGAAGACTAGTGGGTTGTTAATTTCCACAACAATTCAACTATCTGAACCGAATTAACAAGCCCTGACAATACAGCGATCCGGCACCAATTATGAGAACGCAACAATTCAACTATCTGCACCGAAATATTGAAAAGAGGCGCCGATTTAGAACCGAAACTTGTTTCGCGCATCGTCTAGAATTTCTCCTCCTCTTGGAGTAAAATACAATGAAATAAAGAAGCGATAAATTTGTCAAAGTACTCGGATCTGTCATATCACAACCATGCATGTGACTAATCTAAGAATCATCACTTGACTTTCCGAGTTTACATTGGCAAAGAAAGGCGGAGCGGATGGACATGGATGAAAAAATTCAGTAGAAGAAGACAGGTTCCCTAGCCTTTCTATCATACTTCATGTTTATCAGGAAACAAAAGGAAAGAAACAAAGATGGAAACCAATTAAGACGGGCAAGATCATCAATTATGTACAAGAACCACACAAATCAACAAGCAAATTAAAGAACAAGTGAAGAAAGAATCAGAGAAAACTTGGAAAACATAAATTCAATCGAATTCCAGATCAAAACGAATAGATCAAAGGCACGCGAGAACAGACGGGGGAAGCAAATTAAAAATTGAATTGGATTCAAGTGAATTGAGAACCGTACATGAAGCTCGCGGCGGCGGCGTGCATGGAGGAGGAGGAGGACGAGGAGGGAGGGGCATGGTGATGTTGATGGCTGCTCATCCCGAAGGTGATGTCCATCTCCAGCGGCTGTTGCTGTTGCTGATGTTGCTGGGTGATGATCTCCTGCTGTTGCTGCTGTCCCTGGCCTTCACTCATCATCATCTCGAGGGAGACAGACTCCGCCGACGACGGAAGAAACACACGCACACAGGGAGGGGGCTACAGCTTCCTCTCTCTCTCTTTCTTTCTCTGTGTCTGCGTCTACGTATGTATATCTCCGGCCGGGCCGAGACCTAAATACGGCTGGGTTTGACTCTAGGGGGGGCTAGCTGCCAAGGCACCACCTCTGTATCTATCTACACCTAGCAAGCTATCTTCTCCGCACCAGCAAACTACCCCGCAGCCGGCCGGGCGCCCGGCATGACCTCGGTCGATCTATCTATCTCTCTATCTCTCTATCTATCCGGGGAGCCTAGCTCGTGATGGCGCCTTGGAGCCTAGCTAGCCACTGCTTTGCCAACAAACCACTACCAGTTCTCCTCCCCCCTTCGCCTCTCTCTAATGACGCTCTTGTCTACATGTAGTATCTCCTTTTGCTTGCTTGTGTCTTGTGTGTGTGTGTGGGACTGACTGTGGGTCGTCTATGGGTTCCAGAAGGGCTGAGAGGCCATTAATGGCGAAACAGACTTTCTGTTCGGCTCCATGCCCTCTTGCAACTAATGGCGCGCTTGCAAACACCCCGCTTTTCTCCCTCTCTTCCTCTCCCTTCTTTGCTTTGCTTTAACCACCCCCCGCAACAACAACAAAAAAAACCATGGCTAGCTCTCTCTGGTCTCTCCACGGGGAGGGGGGCAGGTGAAACACAACTGCACAATTGAGTTGCCACTTTTAGCTTTGTTTCTCCACTACACGTTTTTGCGCCCAAATCGTTTCGTTTCCGCCCATTTCGGTACATCGATCTCTCCGCGTGACATGCTACTATGGTGTAGCAAACTTTGTTGCTTTTTTCGACCACGCAGATACTAATTAGCCCGAAATGAAGACCTCTACTTAGCTATTAATATTGTCAAGTTGCATACATACCATATATTTTTGGGAATTGATTGTGTTATATGAAACTTGGGTCCTGGATTTTAAAGAGAGCTTTGTGGGGAGAACTTCTTTTTGTGAATGTGGGTGCTTCACCTTGGTCAATGTGGCTATGTCAAAAATTACAATTTCTACGAAAAGAAAACTTCCACGCGATCCTATGTTATATTGTTGCGTGTCAACTTGCTTCAACTTCAGTATTTGTTACAATGCGATTAGGCGGGCGGTTGGTGGTACTATGTCCAAGCATAGGCGGTGATCATGTTATAAACTGCGCGCAACTTTTTAGACGACGTGTTGTCAGTCCGTTTGATCGATTTGTCATATTTCGCGCAAGAGTTCATAGTCGATTTTGGGTTTTGTGATTCACTAGACGCAAAGGTCAAACATGTACTCAATTAAGTTTCTCGGAAAAATCCAATCTGCATATAGCAACTAGTAATTAAAGAATATCTTCCACACTCTAGATCTTTTTTTTTCAATTCTTAGACGATGTGTTGTCAATCCGGTTGATCGATTTGTCATATTTCGCGCAAGAGGTCGTACCCACTATTGGATTTGCGCTTCACCTAGACACAAAGGTCAAACGTGTATATCAATAAAGTTTCTCTTGAATCTTTGCAATTAAAGATAATCAGTACGCAACCAAGCGATCGATCGAGGATGCTGGCATATTATTGTGAAATGAATACGACAAAGCTATTTACGATGCTAGATTGTTGGTCCTGAATTTTGGTCAAAGATAATATCATTTCCAGCAGTGCATAATCAGTACGCAACCGAGTGATCGATCAAGGATGCTGGCATATTATTGCGAAATGAATACGACAAAGCCATTTACGATGCTAGATTGTTGTTTCTGAATTTTGGTCAAAGATAATATCATTTCCAGCAGTACATAATCAGTATACAACCGAGAGATCGATCGAGGATGCTGGCATATTATGGCGAAATGAGTACGACAAAGCTATTTACGATGCTAGATTGTTGGTTCTGAATTTTGGTCAAAGATAATATCATTTCCAAGTTGCATACATACCATAGATTTTGGGGAATTGATTGTGTTTTATGAATCTTGGGTCCTGGGTTTAAAGAGAGCTAAGTGGGGAGACCTTCTTTTGTGAATGTGGGTGCTTCATCTTGGTCAATATGTGGCTATGTCAAAAATTACTTTTTTCTATGAAAAGAAAACTTCAGACAATCGTAGTTTATATTGTTGCGTGTCAACTTGCTTCAACTTCAGTATTTGTTACGATGCGATTAGGCGGGCGGTTGCCGATACTATGTCCAAGCATAGGTACGGTGGTGATCATGTTATAAACTGCGTGCAACTCTTTAGACGATGTGTTGTCATTCTCTTTGATCGATTTGTCATATTTCAGGCAAGAGTTCATAGTCACTTTTGGGTTTTACACTTCACTAGACGCAAAGGTCAAACATGTACTCAATTAAGTTTCTCGGTAAAATCCAATCTGCATATATATAGCAACTAGTAATTAAAGAATATCTTCCACACTCTAGATTTTTTTCAATTGTTAGACGATGTATTGTCAGTCTAGTTGACCGATTTGTCATATTCCTCACAAGAGGTCATAATCACTATTGGATTTGCGCTTCACCTAGACACAAATGTCAAACATGTATATCAATAAAGTTTCTCTTGAATCTTTGCAATTAAAGATAATCAGTATGCAACCAAGATCGATCGAGGATGCTGGCATATTATTGCTAAATGAATACGACAAAGCTATTTACGATGCCAGATTATTGGTCCTGAATTTTGGTCAAAGATAATATCATTTCCAGCAGTACATAATCAGTACGCAACCGAGCGATCGATCAAGGATGCTGGCATATTATTGCGAAATGGATACGACAGAGCTATTTACGATGCTAGATTGTTGTTTCTCAATTTTGGTCAAAGATAATATCATTTCCAGCAGTACATAATCAGTATACAACCGAGCAATCGATCGAGGATGCTGGCATATTATGGCGAAATGAGTACGACAAGTCTATTTACGATGCTAAAATTGTTGGTTCTGAATTTTGGTCAAAGATAATATCATTTCCAGCAGTACATGATAAATTTTGTAATGAACTTAGGCCCCATGCATTGAGCTGCAATTGTGATGATCACGCTTTATAAACTACTATGTAACTTTGTAGATGATGTATAGTATTGTGCTGCCTCTCTTTTTATTTTATTGATTTGTTGTTTCGAGTAAGACTTCATATTATAGCTTTTGGTTTTGCGCCTCATCTCAAGCAAAGGTCAGAAGAGGTAATAATAAAGTAGCTCCTTTATAACAAATCCCCATGGCAATTACCTCATGCATATCTAGTGCACTCTAGATTTTCAAAGCATTAGAGGTTCGCATGACAATAAAGGGAAGTGTATCTGATGTATTCACAATATTGTTTTAAATCTCTAGAATTAAATACAAGAATTATGCACTCAAGAGCAAACGGGCGACGATAGGGATATTTTACTGTTCTAGCGTTACAAGATGCAGAAATCAAGTGTAATGAAAGCCTCTATTTTGAAAAGAAAAAAAGTTGCGAAAGAAAAAGAAAACAAATGTTGCCCGGAAGGTTAGTCAAAATGACACAACTATATATTTGGTGCTATGTCCCAACACACGTGGTTATGACATTATACAACACACAACATTTTAAATGGTGTGATGTCAGTCTGTTTAGTTTATTTTTCATATTTCACGCAAGAGTTCATAATAACTTCTGGGTTTTACACGGCACCTAGACTCAAAGGTCAAAAGCATATACCAACAAAGTTTCTCGGAAAAAAAGAATCTGCCTATCAATTAGGAATTAAAGAAATATCTTGTATACTCTATATTTCTAAATTGTTTGAGGTCCACATGATAATAAACAAAAGTTTGTTCGTTGCATTCACAAATTTCATTTGTATCTATACAATTAAAGATAATCGGTGCATAACCAAGCGACCAGGCTATGATGCGGGCATATTACTGCGAAACAATATGGCAAAGCTATTTATGATGATAGATTTCTCCTTCTGATTATGGATGAAGGTAATTTCGGTTCCAGCATTACACGATAAATTGTTGTAGTAAACTTAGGCCCCATGCATATAGTACGCCGTAATTATAGTTTTTGCAAGAGTAATGTTGGGAGCTGAGCAATTGCCAAAGTATGTATGCCATGTTTGTAAATAATGTTTACATTTCTGTGCTATAACTGTGGTGGTCATTGAATATGTGATTCAGAGGAAACCCCATTTGTATATGTGGAAACATAAACGCCAAATTGTTCCCTAGTCAAGCCTCTAAGGCTAGCTCATGTGTTGCACAATGATCCCATTTTACTGATCATAGGACATTATTACAGTAACAAAGATGCCGGCAACAATGGCAGCACATTGTTAATAGAACAATGGTATTGGACAGACCCAACAAAATAATATAGAGGTCACACCGTCACCTTGTTATAAGTACAACCATGAAAGTGTTAACGTATACTCACGTGAATAGACCATGAGAATGTCAAGTACCTTCATGACACACATTTGCTTGGGTGTTGTCAAACATTACCCGTAACAGAGTGATTATAATAGCAACTTTCGGGTACATCGGAAAAGCATGTCTAGGGACTCGATAGTTCAAGAATGAGATTTGACCCTCCGACAATGGAGAGATACTCTCCGGGCCCTCTCGGTATTATGGTATCCATCATCATCTGGCCAGACACGATGTGTTATGATACGTCTCCGTTGTATCTACTTTTTCAAACACTTTTGCCCTTGTTTTGGACTCTCACTTGTATGATTTGAATGGAACTAACCCGGACTGACGTTGTTTTCAGCAGAATTGCCATGGCGTTGTTTTATGTGCAGAAAACAAATATTCTCGGAATGACCTGAAACTCCACGGAACATCTAAGAAAAAATAAAAAAAAATCCTCGCCAAAGATGAAGACCAGGGGGCCCACACCCTGTCCACGAAGGTGGGGGCGCCCCCCCTAGGGCGCGCCCCCCTACCTCGTGGGCCCCCTGGATGCCCTCCGACGCCAACTCCAACTCTATATATTTGCTTTCGGAGAGAAAAAATCAGAGAGAAGAAATCATCGCGTTTTACGATACGGAGCCGCCGCCAAGCCCTAAAACCTCTCGGGAGGGCTGATCTGGAGTCCGTTCGGGGCTCCGGAGAGGGGGATTCGTCGCCGTCGTCATCATCAACCATCCTCCATCACCAATTTCATGATGCTCACCGCCGTGCGTGAGTAATTCCATCGTAGGCTTGCTGGACGGTGATGGGTTGGATGAGATTTATCATGTAATCGAGTTAGTTCTGTTAGGGTTTGATCCCTAGTATCCACTATGTTCTGAGATTGATGTTGCTATGACTTTGCTATGCTTAATGCTTGTCACTAGGGCCCTAGTGCCATGATTTCAGATCTGAACCTATTATGTTTTCATCAATATATGTGAGTTCTTGATCCTATCTTGCAAGTCTATAGTCACCTACTATGTGTTATGATCCGGCAACCCCGAAGTGATAATAATCGGGACCACTCCCGGTGATGACCATAGTTTGAGTAGTTCATGCATTCACTATGTGCTAATGTTTTGTTCCGGTTCTCTATTAAAAGGATGTCTTAATATCCCTTGGTTTCCAATAGGACCCCGCTGCCATGGGAGGGTAGGACAAAAGATGTCATGCAAGTTCTTTTCCATAAGCATGTATGACTATATACGAAATACATGCCTACATTACACTGATGAATTGGAGCTAGTTCTGTGTCACCCTATGTTATGACTGTTACATGATGAACCGCATCCGGCATAATTATCCATCACTGATCCGGTGCCTACGAGTTTTCCATATACTGTGCCCCTTGGTGAATTTCTTGATGAACAAATTGCTAGGGCTAGAGAAAAAAAATTATTGAATCTGAATACGATGATGATAGTGATGATGAAAATATGCCTGTTATCCCTGAGGGCTATCTTTTTGATATGGAATCTTCTGCCGCTATTTTAGCTTGCAGAGATAGATATGAGCTTAAGAGGTTATTAGTTAAATGGAACAATCACTTAGAGATAAAATGAAATCCAACCCTGCTTTTGCTACTTCACCTATTTGTGTTCCTGATAAGGATTATGAATTCTCTGTTGATCCTGATATAATTACTTTGATGGAATCTGATCCGTTTTATGGCTATGAATCTGAAATTGTTGTGGCACATCTTACTAAGTTAAATGATATAGATGCCCTGTTCACTAATGATGAGAGATCGCATTACTTTTATATACTCAAAATATTTCCGTTCTCATTAAAGGGTGACACTAAGATATGGTTTAATTCTCTTGATCCTGGTTGTGTGCGTAGTCCCCAGGATATGATTTATTACTTCTCTGCTAAATATTTCCCTGCTCATAAGAAACAAGCTGCTTTGAGGGAAATATACAACTTCGTGCAAATTAAAGAAGAGAGTCTCCCACAAGCTTGGGGGAGGCTTCTCAAGTTACTTAATGCTTTGCCTGATCATCCTCTTAAGAAACCTGAAATCCTTGATATCTTTTATAATGGACTAACCAATGCTTCCAGAGATTACCTGGATAGTTGTGCTGGTTCTCTTTTCAAGGAAAGAACACCGGATGAAGCTGAAATTCTATTGAATAATATGTTGACAAATGAAAATAATTGGGCAGCTCCTGAGCCAACTCCTGCTCCAATTACTGAGCCTATTCTTAAACCAACTCCGAAGAAGAGAGGTGCTCTATTCCTCAGTCCCGAAGATATGCAAGAGGCAAAGAAATCTATGAAAGAAAAAGGTATTAAAGCTAAAGATGTTAAGAATTTACCTCCTATTGAAGAAATACATGGTCTTAATATACCGCCTGTTGAAGAAACATATGATCTCAATTCTTTATTTATTGAAGAACCTCCTGATCTCGATATCCCGACACAGGTAGTAAAGGTAAATTCTCTCTATAAGTATGATAAAGCTGAAGTCCGTCCTACTAAAATTGCTAGCCAATGCTTGGATGAGTTTGATAATTTTATGTTTAAGCAAGACGACTTCATTGCTTATTTTGGTAGACAATTAAAAGAAAATGCTTATATGATTAGACGCTTGGGTGATTATATGGCTAATATTAAAGGTGAACTTAAACTTGTTGGCAAACATGCTTCTATGGTTACCACTCAAGTAGAACAAGTACTTAAGGCTCAAAAAGAAGTGCTTGATGAAATGAATAGTAAGAAAAATGATTATGCTGTTAGAGTGGCTACTAGAACTGGTAGAATGACTCAGGAACCTTTGTATCCTGAAGGCCACCCTAAGAGAATCGAGCAAGATTCTCAGAGAAATAATATTGATGTTCCTAGTTCTTCTAAAAAGAAGAAAAAGAAAAATAATAGAACTGTGCAAACTTCTAGTGAACCTATTGCTGAACCACCTGATAATCCAAATGATATCTCTATGTCTGATGCTGAAACACAATCTGGTAATGAACATGAACCTAATGAAAATATTAATGATGATGTTCATGATGATGCTCAACCTAGTAATGATAATGATGTAGAAATTGAACCTGATGTTGATCTTAATAACCCACAATCAAAGAATCAACGTTATGATAAAAGAGACTTTGTTGCTAGGAAACATGGTAAAGAAAGGGAACCTTGGGTTCAGAAACCCATGCCTTTTCCTCCAAAATCATCCAAGAAAAGGATGATGAGGATTTTGAGCGCTTTGCTGAAATGATTAGGCCTATCTTTTTGCGTATGCGATTAACTGATGTGCTCAAAACAAATCCTTATGCTAAATATATGAAGCATATCATTACTAATAAAAGAAAGATACCAGAAGCTGAGATTTCCACCATGCTTGCTAATTATACTTTTAAGGGTGGAATACAAAGAAACTTGGAGATCCTGGAGTACCTACTATACCTTGCTCCATTAAAAGAAATTATATTAAAACTGCTTTATGTGATCTTGGAGCCGGTGTTAGTGTTATGCCTCTCTCTTTACATCGTAGACTTGACTTGAATAAGCTGACACCTACTGAAATATCTTTGTAAATGGCTGATAAATCAACTGCTATACCTGTGGGTATTTGTGAGGATGTGCCTGTTGTGGTTGCAAACGTTACTATTTTAACGGACTTTGTTATTCTTGATATTCCCGAGGATGATAGTATGTCTATTATTCTTGAAAGACCTTTTCTTAATGCTGCAAGGGCTGTTATTGATTGCAACAAAAGCAATGTCACTTTTCATGTTAATGGTAATGAGCATACGGTACACTTCCCGAGGAAACAACCTCAAGTTCATAGTATCAACTCCATTGGAAAAATTCCATTGATTATAATTGGAGGTTTTGAATTTCCTCTTCCTACTGTCAAAAAGAAATATGATATACTTATTATTGGGGATGTGCATATCCTTGTTGAGGTAACTTAGTGTTATTCGAAATTTCTTCGGTTTCATGATTATCGGAATGAGTTTGTTAACAAGACTTGATCAACCTTGTTAGTGGATTCTTTTTGATGAGCATGAGATGGATGAAACTAAAAGCACAACCTTCTGTACCCTCTCTATATTTTCTGTTAATTAGTAGAAATAAAGTAAAAATAGTATTTTTCTGTCTGTTTCCTGACTTATCCGTGCAATATAAAAATATCCCGAAAATAAAAGTCCTCAGAATGTCATGCCAATTTAATATGATTTTTTCGGGAATATTTGAGGATTTACTGTGCAAAATTTACCGCGGGAGGAGCTGCCACCTGGCCACGAGGGTGGTGGGCGCCCTCCCCTCCTTTAGGGCGCGCCCCCTGCCTCGTGGGCCCACGGTGGCCCTCCTCCACTTATCCCAGCACCCATCTTCTTCCTCTGTCTCACACAAACCCGAAAACCCAACTCAAGCACGAGTTCCAACCACTTTTGCTGTGATTTTCGATCTCCTTGCTCAAAGCACCTCTCGCAAAACTGCTTGGGGAGATTGTTCCTTGGTATGTGACTCCTCCATTGGTCCAATTAGATTTTGTTCTAGTGCTTTATTCTTTGCAAATTTTTGTTGCTTAGCTGACCCTGTTCTTGAGCTTGCATGTCAAATTTATATGGTCAAAGGTAGTTTTGATTCATGATATAGGCCCTAGGCACTTGTAGGAGTAGTTGCTATCAATATTATTGAGTTTGGTTTACATTTATTTTGAAGTTGCTAAAAATTTCAGACTTTTTCAGAGAAAAACAATATGCTTAGGAAGATGTTCCAAGGTGGTTCTTCTAAGAAGCAAGGACCCAGGATTGCTATGCGCGATGCTAACGAGGATCCACCAAGACCGCTCCAGTACGGCCTTGCAAATGGCCGCGGAAAATTTCATGGACCGTGCGGGAATTAAAGAAGAATTCAAAGCATATTTGCGCAATGCCGGTCTTGAGGATTTTGAGGCTAACAAATGCCCCCGGTATCATGATCTCACAAGTTCATTTGTGAGGAGGTTTGAGTATTCATCTTCGCGTAATTCTCCTTCAGTCATGTTTGATATCTATGACAAATCTTATACCATGGACTTAGAGGATTTCACTTCTGCTTGCAAACTTCCATCATGGGGTAGTGTTAGGGATCCCCCTAAATCTGAATTTAGAAACTTTCTTGCTAGTATAACTGTGGGGGAATCTAGAGATATAACGCAGGCTACCATAGGGAGCATTCACTTTCCTCCTATATATTATTTTGCTCTCTTCATCGGTAGATGCATAAATGCTAAGGATGAAGCATGTCACATGTGTGTCCCTGATCTTAGCATTCTTAGGAATGCTGTGTTAGGAGACCAATCTTATCATATGGGAGCCATTGTAGCTCGTAATTTGCATCATAATAGACATAATGGAGATTTCTTTGGAGGAATTTATGCAACTCGCTTAGCTCATTTTATTGAAATAGACATTCGTGAGGGTGTTACGGAGTTGCCTCCTGCATATTTAGATTCTGACTCTATGGCTTCGCACCAGTTTGTCGAGAGGCCTGAATCACCTCTCCTATATCGTTTAATTTTTGATAAACGACGTGTTTTCCGTATTACTCTCCCTGCTCCTGTCTTCTTTGATTCACAGACAAAAAGAAGATATGTTATTACCAGAGAGGAGGCACAAGAGTACGAGAGGAGAGCGGAGGCAGCTCGACTCCACGCTGCAGCTCAGCAGGCGATAACCGCTGCACATCAGTATGATCCCAACTATTCCTCATCACAGTACGACCCCAACAACTATTATTATGGATATCAGCCAGGCCAGCCGTGGCAATAGACCAACTTAGGCCAAAAGCCTAAGCTTGGGGGAGTACGTATTTCTCACCGACATTACATTTATGTTCACACACACTCATTGCTAGATGTCGGTGTTCATACTCTTTCACTGTAATATCCATGCTAGTTTATTTTCTTTTTCCTGCCTTCTTCTTTGTGTTTGTTAAACCTTAAGAAAAACCAAAAAAAATTAGTAGTAGTTTATTTTTCTGTTGTAGTAGTAATAATTAAAAAGAAAACCCAAAAATATTTCCCGTTCTTCTTTTGCTTGTTGGGAGCTTTCCCGTGTAAATAGTTTTATTTCTTTTCTTTGGGGGTCAGTAGGAGAAGACCATAATTAAATTGTTGAAGTGACCCTTATATGCATTATTGTTGATTTAACCAAGAGCCCATATTGTCTTGTCTTCTCCTGTTTATTGAATGCTCGCAGATTCCAGCTTAGTCCAATGCACGTGCACTCTTATTATTATTCACACCGTTCGGTCGTGCAAGTGAAAGGCAATTATGATGATATATTATGGACTGACTGAGATGAGAAAAACTAGTATGAACTCGACCTCTTTTGTTTTTGTAAATATGATGAGTCCCTCGTTCTTGACTCGGCTTATTATGAATAAACATGTTTGCAATGACAATTAGAGATCGTAGTTGCTTGTGCCATACTTGATTAGCTATGAGTTATAATGATTTACCTTGTGTGACCAACATGCTATTGCGATGATTATGATGTGGTATGATGGGGTGGTATCCTTCTTTGAATGATTTAAGTGACTTGACTTGGTGCATGTTCACGCATGTAGTTGAAACAAAATCAACATAGCCTTCACGATATTTATGTTCATGGTGGATTATATCCTACTCATGCTTGCATCCAATGTTTATCAATTTTAATGCATGTACATGGCTGTTGTCGCTCTCTAGTTGGTCGCTTCCCAGTCTTTTGCTAACCTTCACTTGTACTAAGCGGAAATACTGCTTGTGCATCCAATCCCTTAAACTCCAAAGTTATTCCAGATGAGTCCACCATACCTTCCTATATGCGGTATCTACCTGCCGTTTCAAGTAAATTTGTATGTGCCAAACTCTAAACCTTCAAATAAACATTCTGTTTTGTATGCTCGAATAGCTCATGTATCAACCGAGGCTGTCCTTATCTTCCGTGTTAGGCGGGTTATTCTCAAGAGGAGTGGACTCCGCTCCTCACTCACGAGAAAATGGCTGGTCACCGGGATGCCCAGTCCCATGCTTTATGCAAACTAAATCAAAATTAATTGCAAACAAAACTCCCCCTGGGACCTGATGTATGTTGGAGGCACTCGTTGTTTCGAGCAAGCCATGGATTTATGCTTGTTGGTGGAGGGCGAGTATAAACTTTACCATTCTGTTTGGGAACCGCCTATAATGTGTTTAGCATGGAAGATATCACCATCTCTTAGTTGTTACATTGACAATGAAAGTATACCGCTCAAAATACAATTTATCTCTATTTCAAAACCGAGCTCTGGCACCTCTACAAATCCCTGCTTCCCTCTGCGAAGGGCCTATCCATTTACTTTTATGTTGAGTCATCACCCTCTTATTAAAAAGCACTAGCTGGAGAGCACAGCTGTCATTTGCATTCATCACTATTAATCTATGTTGGGTGTGACTATAATTGGATCTCTTTTACCATGAATTACAATGTCTAGTCAGTCCTTGATCTTTAAAGGTGCTCTGCATTTATGTTTTGCGGTCTCAGAAAGGGCTAGCGAGATACCATCTTGTTATATCATATTATGATTGTTTTGAGAAAGTGTTGTCATCCGAGATTTATTATTATGGCTTGCTAGTTGATCATGTTATTGATATGAGTAATTATGAGACCTGAGAATTATTGCAAATGTGGTTAGTTATGATCTATGCTGAAAACTTGAATGCTGGCTTGAAATAGTTACAACAATAAGAGCAAACAGAGTTTGTAAAAGTTTTTCTTTCTTTCTTTCTGTTTGTCAACTGAATTGCTTAAGGACAAGTAAGGGTTTAAGCTTCGGGGAGTTGATACGTCTCCGTCGTATCTACTTTTTCAAACACTTTTGCCCTTGTTTTGGACTCTAACTTGTATGATTTGAATGGAACTAACCCGGACTGACGCTGTTTTCAGCAGAATTGCCATGGTGTTGTTTTATGTGCAGAAAACAAATATTCTCGGAATGACCTGAAACTCCACGGAACATCTTAAAAAAAATCGTCGCCAAAGATGAAGACCAGGGGGGCACACCCTGTCCACGAAGGTGGGGGCGCCCCCCCCCCCCTAGGGCGCGCCCCCCTACCTCGTGGGCCCCCTGGATGCCCTCCGACGCCAACTCCAACTCTATATATTTGCTTTCAGAGAGAAAAAATCAGAGAGAAGAAATCATCGCGTTTTACGATACGGAGCCGCCTCCAAGCCCTAAAACCTCTCGGGAGGGCTGATCTGGAGTCTGTTCGGGGCTCCGGAGAGGGGGATTCGTCGCCGTCGTCATCATCAACCATCCTCCATCACCAATTTCATGATGCTCACCGCCGTGCGTGAGTAATTCCATTGCAGGCTTGCTGGACAGTGATGGGTTGGATGAGATTTATCATGTAATCGAGTTAGTTTTGTTAGGGTTTGATCCCTAGTATCCACTATGTTCTGAGATTGATGTTGCTATGACTTTGCTATGCTTAATGCTTGTCACTAGGGCCCGAGTGCCATGATTTCAGATCTGAACCTATTATGTTTTCATCAATATATGTGAGTTCTTGATCCTATCTTGCAAGTCTATAGTCACCTACTATGTGTTATGATCCGGCAACCCCGAAGTGACAATAATCGGGACCACTCCCGGTGATGACCATAGTTTGAGGAGTTCATGTATTCACTATGTGCTAATGCTTTGTTCCGGTTCTGTATTAAAAGGAGGCCTTAATATCCCTTAGTTTCCAATAGGACCCCGCTGCCACGGGAGGGTAAGACAAAAGATGTCATGCAAGTTCTTTTCCATAAGCACGTATGACTATATATGGAATACATGCCTACATTACATTGATGAATTGGAGCTAGTTCTGTGTCACCCTATGTTATGACTGTTACATGATGAACCGCATTCGGCATAATTATCCATCACTGATCCGGTGCCTACGAGTTTTCCATATACTGGTTCTCGCTTATTTACTTTTTCGCTACTATTGTTACAATCACTACAAAATACCAAAAACATTACTTTTGCTATCTTTACTTTTTGTTGCCGCTACCACCACTATCATATTACTTTGATACTAAACACTTTTGCTGCAGATACTAAGTTTCCAGGTGTGGTTGAATTGACAACTCAGCTGCTAATACTTGAGAATATTCTTTGGCTCCCCTTGTGTCGAATCAATAAATTTGGGTTGAATACTCTACCCTCGAAAGCTGTTGCGATCCCCTATACTTGTGGGTTATCATGTTATGATCATGGGGATGCCGGAATAAGAAAACGAGAAAAGAAAAGAAAACCGGTAACGAGGATAACTTAGTAGTTGTTCTTCACAAGGATAATGACAAAAGTCTTGCCTCATTTTTGTTAAGTATCGCGAAGCAAAGGGAATTGTGTACACAAAAAAAGCTTCATTCAATAAATTTATTCGTGTATATACAAGGGTCAATATGGGTGTCCAAATCCTGCTATTGATTATTGACCAGAAAGTGTTTTGAGTCATATGTCTGCATATTACTAAACCTGCAGGGTCACACACTTAAGAATGAACGGTTTGTAGAGTACTAAGAGGTATTCGGAATAAGGGAGAATTGCACCGAAAATGTTTCGAAAATATCAAAGTCTTTCCAAGGAAACCAGACGTGTTCTGGTAAAACCGGGAAAGTCCCAGAGTACCCTTGAACCAATTGAAATGTCCATGAATGTCTAGAAAGCTTCTAGAGACCCTAGGGAGCACATAGTTATCAAAAACCTATAATGAACTGGCAAAAATTAGACATGTAATGAACAAGATTTGAATAATTATTCGAAACTTGTCGTTCTTTTTTGCGTCTGGTGGAAAAAAGAGGGAGAAGCAGTTGTTCTACAGAACATTGTCCTTGTCGCACAAGCCTATGAGGCCATAACAAATTGGGCACTAGAAAAGTACCAATAACCATTTTAGTAGAAAACAAAGTAGTCAAACCTGATTGGGACGAGATTAGGAAGGATACATGGTGATTTACCTCCATTTCATGAACTGCATTGAGGTCCATTGGGGTTTTCTTCTACACCGCGAGTTGCGAGGGGAATGTAGATGACCACCAGTAGTAGTTGTAGTCCTTGTCGACGATCGTTGACTTCGGACAAGCAGCGACAATAACGTCTGGTCAGAGTTTGAAAATATCAGGTCCATGATACGTCCATTTTGCATCATATTTTTCTACTATTATTTATTATGTTTTTGGTTATTATCTCAATTTATAATGCTATTCTAATGCCTTTTCTCTCTTACTTTGCAAGTTTCACATGAAGACGGAGATTGCCGACAGCTGGAATTCTGGACCTAAAAGGGGTACAACAGAGATAGCTATTCTGCACAACTCCAAATGACCTGAAAATTTACAGATAATATTTTGGTATATATATATATATATATACTAGAAGAAGAATTACCAGAAGGGGGGCCTCCAGGGAGCGACGAACTCAGGGGGCGGGCCACCCCCCTCCCCCTTGGCGTGTCCTATGAGCTCGTGGGCCCCGTGGCAGGCCTCCGGTGCCCATCTTCTGCTATATGAAGCCATTTTCCCTATAAAAATAAGAGGAAGAATTTTGGGACGAAGCACTGTCGTGTTGAGGCAGAACCTGGGCAGGAGCACTTTTGCTCGCCGGCAGAGCGATTCCGCCGGGCGGACTTCTCTTCGAAAGGGGAAATCGAAGCCATCGACATCACCAACAATTCTCTCGTCGTGGGGACCGATCTTCATCAACATCTTCACTAGCACCATCTTATCTCAAACCCTAATTCATCTCTTGTATTCAAGCTTTGTCCCCAAAACTTAGATTGGTACATGTGGGTTGCTAGTAGTGTTGATTACATCTTGTAGTTGATGCTAGTTGGTTTATTTGGTGGAAGATCAAATGTTCAGATCCTCAAGTATATTCAATACACCTCTGGTCTTGAACATGAATATGATTTATGAGTAGTTACTTTTGTTCTTGAGGACATGGGAGAAAACTTGTTATAAGTAATCATGTGAAGTTGATATTCATTTGATATTTTGATGATACTCGTGTGTTGTTGCTTACTTTAGTGGTGGCATGTGAACGTCGACTATATGACACTTTACCATATTTGGGTCTAAGAAAAGGCATTGTGGAGTAATAAGTAGTTGATGGGTTGCTAGAGTGACAGAAGGTTAATGATAGAGGCTAAGGTGTCCCGATGTTTCGATGAGATGGTGGCTATCGTTTTCTGTGGGAGTCGACCTTGACGATCCGACTACGAACGTGCGAGACGTCGCGCCTTAGCAATCACTAAACCAACTTCCGAGGGTTATTGACCACGCCGGAGCACGATCAACCTGACCACGAGGGTTTGTTTCGTGCGAGCAAACGAAGAACAAGCAAGAAACTAAGATTGCAATATGGATATTGTGAATATAAGATGAAAGCTTTATTGATCAAGGTGGGGTTCTGTGACGTCTTGGTCTGGTCGTTGGACATAAACGAAGTGCGCGAAGTTGCAGCTATGGCGAACTTTTAATCTAAACAAAACCCGAAGTCTAAACGACGCCCTAAGGGCTGTATATATGGAGGAAGAGGGGGGAATTTCGTGGCCCTTGAGGGTGGGGTCCGAAACCAACCCTAACTCTTGTTTCCCCACACATACGGACTCTAAAAATAGCCTATACTTAAGTATTTCGAAATTACATGGGCCTGGCCCATTAATAAGGTGCAGCACCTAGAATAGCCTATGGACGAATATTATGAAGTGGCATCTTGTATATTTCATCCAAGGCTTCATGCACTCCTTATGGCGGCTTTAAAGTCCTGAAATCATCACTTGTAACTCCGTTCTTGATCCCCTTGCGCATGCCATCAACTCCATGTGTGTTCTTGCTCCAATGTTCATCCTTCTCCAAGCTAGGCCCTTCATTTGTAAGCAAAACAAATGTATCCAATTTAGGCAGCATCATAATCTCATGAACATTAGAATCATTACCAAGAAACGAAAGTACCTAGTAATTTAATTGGCGTGCGCGAGCTCTAGTAATTGGTCCAGTATATCTAACAGTAGGGGCTGTGGGTGTAACAATGGTATTGATGTCCTCATCATCCTCCCCTTCTTGAAATGAAGTCGTCCTCGACGGAAGCGCATCTTCTTCACCCAAATAAGGCTTCAAATCTGCAATGTTAAAAGTGGGACTAACCCCAAAATCTACAGGTAGCTCAAGTTTATATGCATTATCATTTATTTTCTCTAACACCTTAAAAGGACCATCAGCACGTGGCATTATCTTTGATTTGCGCAGATTAGGAAATCTATCTTTACGCAAATGTAACCAAACAAGATCTCCAGGCGCAAACACAACATGTTTTCTACCCTTATCTCTAGCAAGTTTATATTTAGCATTCATACGCTCAATGTTTTCCTTAGTTAACTCATGCATTTTTAAAATCAATTCAGAACATTCTTTAGCATCAAAATTAACCTTCTCTGAAGATGGAAGAGGCAACAAATCAATAGGTGCACGAGGTAGGAAACCATACACAATTTCAAAAGGACACATCTTAGTAGTAGAATGCAATGAACGATTATAAGCAAATTCAATATGAGGCAAGCATTCTTCCCACATTTTCTTGTTATTCTTCAAAACAGCCCTAAGCATAGTAGACAATGTTCTATTGACTACTTCAGTTTGTCCATCAGTTTGGGGGTGACAAGTAGTATTAAAAAGCAGCTTAGTCCCCAACTTAGCCCATAAACATCTCCAAAAGTGGCTAAGAAATTTAGTATCACGATCTGAAACAATATTATTTGGCACACCATGTAAGCGAATAATTTCACGAAAGAACAAATCAGCAACATTAACAGCATCATCGCTTTTATGACATGGTATAAAGTGTGCCATTTTCGAGAACCTATCCACGACAACAAATATGCTATCCCTCCCCTTTTTTGTTCGAGGTAAACCTAAAACAAAGTCCATAGATATATCCTCCCAAGGAACACTAGGTACAGGCAAAGGCATATATAAACCATGAGGATTGAGTCGTGACTTAGCTCTTTGACATGTAGTGCAGCGAGCAACAAAACGCTCAACATCCCATCTCATCTTTGGCCAAAAGAAATGTGTAGCAAGTATATCCTCCATCTTCTTGACGCCAAAGTGTCCCATTAATCCTCCTCCATGCGCCTCCTGCAACAACAAAAGACGAACGGAGCTAGCTGGAATGCATAGCTTGTTAGCACGAAACACAAATCCATCGTTAAGAACGAACTTGTTCCAAGTTCTCCCTTCCTTACAATTCTGCAATACATCTTTAAATTCAGCATCATGAACATATTGATCTTTGATGGTCTCCAAACCAAATATTTTAAAGTCAAGTTGTGAAAGCATAGTATAACGACGAGACAAGGCATCAGCAATAATATTTTCTTTACCCTTCTTGTGTTTAATGACATAAGGGAACGTCTCAATGAATTCAACCCATTTAGCATGTCTACGGTTCAGTTTTGCTTGACTTTTAATGTGTTTCAAAGATTCATGATCAGAATGTATAACAAATTCCTTGGGCCATAAATAATGTTGCCATGTTTCTAAGGTCCGAACAAGAGCATATAATTCTTTATCATAAGTAGAATAGTTTAGACTAGGCCCACTCAATTTTTCAGAAAAGTATGCAACAGGTTTTCCATCTTGTAATAACACACCTCCTAATCCAATTCCACTAGCATCACATTCAAGCTCAAAAGTCTTATTGAAATTAGGAAGTTGGAGTAAAGGAGCATGTGTCAACTTATCTTTCAATACCGTGAAGGCTTCTTCATGTGCGATACCCCAAACAAAAGGCACATCCTTCTTTGTAAGCTCGTTGAGAGGTGCAGCAATGGTGCTGAAATCTCTCACAAAACGCCTATAGAAACCAGCGAGGCCAAGGAAACTCCTCACTTGTGTGACCGTTTTGGGCTGCGGCCAACTCTCAATAGCTTCAATTTTGGCTTTATCAACTTCAATTCCCTATAGAGTAACAACATCGCCAAGAAAAGATACTCGGTCGGTGCAAAAGGTGCACTTTCCAAGGTTTCCAAACAAACATGCATCACGTAGAGCAATAAAAACAGCACGTAAATGTTCCAAATGTTCCTCCAAAGATTTGCTATAAATCAATATGTCATCAAAGTAAACTACCACAAATCGTCCAATGAAAGCACGTAAAACTTCGTTCATTAACCTCATGAAAGTACTAGGTGCATTAGTTAACCCAAAAGGCATGACTAACCACTCATATAATCCAAACTTAGTTTTAAATGCTATTTTCCATTCATCTCCCAATTTCATACGAATTTGATGGTATCCACTACGCAAATCAACTTTGGAGAATATTGTAGAGCCACTCAATTCATCAAGCATATCATCTAGCCTAGGAATAGGATGACGATAACGAATAGTAATATTATTTATGCCTCTACAATCAACGCACATACGCAACGTACCATCCTTTTTCGGCACTAAAATGATAGGAACAGCACAAGGACTAAGGGATTCGCGTATATAACCTTTGTCGAGCAGTTCTTGTACTTGACGCATAATCTCCTTCGTCTCCTCTGGATTGGTACGGTATGGTGCACGGTTGGGTAGCGAAGCACCGGGAATTAAGTCAATTTGATGCTCAATCCCTCGAATAGGTGGTAATCCCGGTGGCACGTCTTGTGGAAAGACGTCAGTGAACTCCTGCAAAATGTTAGTGACAGCAGGGGGCAAAGAGGAAGGCACGTCCTCGAATGAATATAATGCCTCTTTGCACACAAAAGCATAGCAAACAGATTTGTTGAAATCTAGCTCATCAATATCAGATTTGGTGGCAAGTAAACATGCACTTTTCAATTTAATTTCAGAAACAACAGTAGATGGTTTATTATTAGGCTTCATTTGGTGCTCAAATTCTTTTGCCACAATCTGATTTTCACTCTTATTTGTCTCCTGTTTTGCTTTATTAGCTCTATTAATATCATCTTTCAAAATGGAATCAGGAGTCATAGGAAGCAAAGTAATATTTTATCGTTATGAACAAGAGTATACTGATTGTTTCTACCATGGTGTACAGAATTTTTATCAAATTGCCATGGTCTACCAAGTAATAAGGAACATGCTTGCATAGGTACCACATCACAATCAACATAATCAGCATATGTAGAGATACTAAAATGCACACGAACAGTACGTGTTACCTTAACCTTGCCGCTGTTGTTGAACCATTGGATGTAGTAAGGATGTGGATGTGGTCTTGTGGTGAGAGATAGCTTCTCCACCATCTCCATGCTAGCCAAGTTATTGCAGCTCCCTCCATCTATGATCACGCGAACAGAACGTTCCTTCACAACTCCCTTTGTATGGAACAAATTATGCCTCTGATTTTGCTCAGCTTGTGTAACCTGCACACTCAAAACACGTTGAGCAACTAAACATTCATACCTGTCAGCATCTTCAGGAGCCATGTATTGCGTCTCATGATCAGAATCGTCTCCACCGTGTTCGTCACGTGTAATAAGAGCCAAAGTCTCCTCATCATAGTCACTAGCGGACTCATACCCACCATCCTCAGTAACAATCATCACACGCTTAGATGGGCATTCTCTCGCATAATGACCTCCACCCTTGCAACGTCGACAAATAATATCATGTGTTTGCCCTGTTGATGCCATGGATGAAGAAGAGCTCTTTGCAGGCCCAGAAGGTGTGCTCTTGGCAGATAGTGGTGATTGTGCCTGCTTTATTGTATCACGGTTGGAGGTGGCAGCCGACGGAGGCGCCGGTGTAGCAGAACGTGTGGAAGTAGATGATGCACGTGGTGTCCATGATGAAGGTCGACCTGCAGAAAAGTTAGTCCGCGCCAATGCCTGTCGATCCTGCACTTCACGTTCAGCTTTACAAGCAAGATGGAATAAACGAGTGATATTAGTATACTCCTTATACTCTAGAATCGTCTGAATCTCTCTATTTAATCCACCCATAAAACGTGCAAGCATAGCTTCATTCTCCTCAACAATACCACATCTAATCATGCCAGTTTGTAATTCCTGATAATATTCTTCTACAGAATTTTTTCCCTGTCTTAAGCGCTGCAATTTTTGAAGTAATTCACGTTGATAATATGGTGGAACCCAACGAGTACGCATAGCAGTTTTCAAAGCAGCCCAAGTAGCCGGAATAGGATATAATCTACAATGCTCAGACCACCAAACACATGCAAAACTAGTGAATGCACAAACAGCAGCAGGAACACGTCTCTCCTCGGGATATTGTAAACATGTAAATCGTTGTTCAGTTTCTAACTCCCAAGTAAGATATATATCAGGAACATATCTACCCTCAAATGGTGGAATATTCAATTTTAGTTTAGGGAGATGGTCATGATCTCGTACCTGAGGGTGAGCCCTACCATTGCCATTATTTGCATGTGGACGACCTGGTGGTTGCTGTGCTGGTGGTGGCACGTAGTTCTGATTTTGATCAACCTCATCCTCATAATCTCCCACATAATCATCCTCCTCCACATCAGCAGTAGGAGCCACAGAAGTATCAACAGCAGCACCAGCAGTTTGGCCCGACTGAAGAGGGACACGGCTCGCTCGGCGGAGGGCTGTTTCCCGACGTGGAGGTAGTCGGTGTTGTTGCTGTTGTTGCAGAGGTGCGGCAGGAGCAGCCGGTGGTGGTGGTGGAAAACGCGAAAGCAATTCAGCAAACTTGTTATCGAGCTTTGTTTCAAACGTCTTCTCCATGCCATCTATCTTCTCCATGGCCTCTTCAAATCTGTTTATCACATCTTGCACCTGTCCACTCATCATTTGCTGAAATGTATCATGAAGCTCCTTGTTCGTCAAGTTCTCCCAGTCAGTCTCGTCGGATTGTGATCCTGGCATGGTTAGCAGCAATAGAAACACACCAGAATATGATCCTATAGACTACTAACAAGTGGTGGCGGTGGCGGGTGTCACAAATCCCTCAAGCAAATCTCAAATTCTTACTAGTTCTTACCCAGCAGCAGGCGGTGATCGGCAACCGTTATAGTCAAAACTCTCAAAAGCTTGGATAGAGCGATTGCCAGGGAGAGTCAAACGCACGACGTAGATGTATGTGGAGCTGGGAAGGCTTATAGTATGGTAGCAAAAAGGGTCAGCAATAATCAATTCAGAGATGCAAAGTTGAATAAATGCTCAACGATGGTACTGTGCTAGTCCTAGGCTAGACCGTGCTAGAGACGCGAGCCTAGAACACTAACAAAATCACGGCGCTGCACGTAAATAAGGGAAAAGCACGCTCTGGAACTCTCTCTTTTTTCGCTCTCTTTTTTTGCGCTCCTTTTTTTTGCGCTCCTCTTTTTTTTGCGAAAAATCACTATAATGGCGAGTGTCTCCAAACTCTTCCCTCGTCAAACTGATAGGATGGACACGAAATTTTTTTTTTCACTTTTTTTTCGGAAATCAGGGCAGCGACGACGAAAAAGTGCGACAAAAAATCACTATGATGGCACGTGGCTCAAAAGACTCAGAAAAGCCTAAAAATAGGATAGGGAAAAAATTGCCCGTGAAAATTTTGGCCTAAAAACTGCCCGGGGGTCTCCAGACTCTTTTTTTCCGGGACCTACGCAGGCAAGGAAACACGAATCGGAATTTAGATTGATCTCAAGAACAAACCTAATATGAGAAGAACTCGGATTGGTGGTGGATATATGGTTGTGGTATATGGCAGCGGTGGTGGTATATGGTAGCGGTGGTGGTATATGGATACGGATTGATGGTGGTATATGGATATGGATTCAGAGCGGTGGCGGATAAGCAAAAGTGGTAGATGGGCGATGATGATGGTGCAGCGGCGGCATGACAACTTATGACCAGAACTCGAAACTCTAAAAGACTAGACTCTAAGACCAGCAACTTGACACGACGATGCAACCGCAAATTCAACAAAGCAAAAACCCTAAAAAGATTATGCAAAGGCTCAGATTGGTTCGGATATGATGAACTAACCCTAAAAATTTTTTGTGGCTTTTTCGTGGACTGTAGGTATGAAGAACAGACTCGATCTAATCTACGAAAAACTGTAAAATCTCACCGAGCAACCTGGAAATCTGATACCACTTGATAGAGGCTAAGGTGTCCCGATGTTTCGATGCGATGGTGGCTATCGTTTTCTGTGGGAGTCGACCTTGACGATCCGACTACGAACGTGCGAGACGTCGCGCCTTAGCAATCGCTAAACCAACTTCCGAGGGTTATTGACCACGCCGGAGCACGATCAACCTGACCACGAGGGTCTGTTTCCTGCGAGCAAACGAAGAACAAGCAAGAAACTAAGATTGCAATCTGGATATTGCGAATATAAGATGAAAGCTTTATTGATCAAGGTGGGGTTCTGTGACGTCTTGGTCTGGTCGTTGGACACAAATGAAGTACGCGAAGTTGCAGCTATGGCGAACTTTTAATCTAAACAAAACCCAAAGTCTAAACGACGCCCTAAGGGCTGTATATATGGAGGAAGAGGGGGGAATTTCGTGGCCCTTGAGGGTGGGGTCCGAAACCAACCCTAACTCTTGTTTCCCCACACATACGGACTCTAAAAATAGCCTATACTTAAGTATTTCGAAATTACATGGGCCTGGCCCATTAATAAGGTGACGCAGCACCTAGAATAGCCTATGGACGAATATTATGAAGTGGCATCTTGTATATTTCGTCCAAGGCTTCATGCACTCCTTATGGCGGCTTTAAAGTCCTGAAATCATCACTTGTAACTCCGTTCTTGATCCCCTTGCGCATGCCATCAACTCCATGTGTGTTCTTGCTCCAATGTTCATCCTTCTCCAAGCTAGGCCCTTCATTTGTAAGCAAAACAAATGTATCCAATTTAGGCAGCATCATAATCTCATGAACATTAGAATCATTACCAAGAAACGAAAGTACCTGGTAATTTAATTGGCGTGCGCGAGCTCTAGTAATTGGTCCAGTATATCTAACAGTAGGGGCTGTGGGTGTAACAATGGTATTGATGTCCTCATCAGTTAAATCCTAATTTATGCGTTATTCCGTAAGGGGCTGATTTGGATACATATGTTTCATGATATGGTTAGATTTATATTAACTCTTCTTTCGTAGTTGTGGATGTTTGCGAGAGGGTTATCATAAGTGGGTTGCTTGTTCAACTAGTCCATCTACATATCAAATTATCAAAGTAGCGAGCGTGAATCAACTAAACATGATAAACGTGACTAGACAATAATTCACATGTATCCTCAAGAATGCTTTGCTTATTATAAGAGAACGTTCCGTCTTGTCCTTGATATAAAAGGGATTGTGCTACTTTACTGCACCTTTGTTACTATTGCTTCTTGTTACTTGTTACGAATTGCCTTGCTACCAAACTATTCGTTACCACTACTTTCAATACTTGCAGAGAATACTTTGCTGAAAATCATTTATCATTTTCTTCTGCTCCTCATTGGGTTCGACACTCTTAGTTATCAAAAGGACTACGATTGATCCCCTATACTTGTGGTCATCGGTCCACATGATGATAGTAGAAAGTAACAAGACGAGGGGGAAAGAGTATCGAGAAAGAAGTTGAGTGGTCTGCGGAGTGCGCACCGCAAAAATAAATATTAGATAAATTGGTGGCATCACTTCTTGGTTGTGAGTAGTATAAATTATTAGAAATTGAAGCAGCAGAATGGGCACAAGTCCTACGTACAAAACTGAAGCTACTAGGTAAGTTTGCTAAAAAAAAGTCGGTTTCATATAACGTAACTTGGTAGAATGAGAACCAAAATGTTAGGACTGAAAATGAAATCAAATCATATAAAAAGCAGTGCACTTTGAAGAACATAATCAAAATGGTATCTGGTAGGGGGAAATTCATCAGGAACGCATTGAAGTCTTTCGACAAATTAATATTTCACAGTACTACCATGCAAGTGTTGAAGAATAGAAGGATGGATATTTGAGGGAAGAGAAAATCAAAAGTTAGCAAAAGGAGTGTAGCAATTTTTCACGGCATGAATTTGTGAAGGGACAGCACGAACGGATGAGTCCACATCACGTAAAGAAAAGTAATTGCCCAGAAGGAAAACAAATATATAAAGAAGAGTGGTAAACAGTACTGGAACCTAAGAGCGGAGAACAGGAACGAAGGAAGAAGAAGATGAATGGTGTAGGGAACTCGTCGAACAGGGTATGTAACAGAGAAGGGGGTGTAGCATACGCACAGGTAGAAAGATGTATAACAATGGCCCATGGAAGTATTTGTATAGAATAAACACGTATACTATCTCGTATCCAGAGGTTAAAGATTTCCATCCATTTTTCAACCAATTTCTGTGGGAACATATGTTCGGATCACGGCGTGTAGATCGACGGGTGCAGACGTTTCCACGGGTGCATGCCCCGCACCTGCGTGCCCCTGCGAATTTTTGTGACTTTCATCCGGAGTTAAGGTTTGTTCTAGCATTACAAGATGCAAAGACCAAGTGTAATGAAAGCCTCTATTTTAAAAAGGGAAAAAATGTTGCCTGAAAGCTTAGTCAGAATGACAACTATATATCTGGTATTATGTCCCAACATAGGTGTGATCACGTTATAAAGTGCACAACTTTTTGAACAATGTGATGTTTGTCTGTTTGTTTGATTGATTTGTCATATTTCACGCAAACGTTCAATATCTTTTTGGGTTTGCACATCACCTAGACGAAAGGTCAAAATTATATACCAATAAAGTTTCTCGGGGGAAAAGTAATCTACATAGAAATTAGTAATTAAATAATATAATGTATACTCTAGATTTACTAAATTGTTAGATGTCCACATGGCAATAAACAGAAGCATATTCGATGCATTCTCAAAATTCTTTTTAATCATTAAAATTAACGACAATGGGTACATAACCAAGCGATCGAGCTAGGATGACGGCATATTATTGCAAAATGAATACAACCAAGCTATTTACGATGCTAGATTATTTGTTCTAAATATATTGGCTGAATGTAATTTTAGTTCTAGCACTACATGATAATCATTATAATAAAGTTATGCCCCATGCACATATACGATGTAATTGTGGCCATTGCCACAGTGATGTTGGGAGACGAGCAATTGTTAAAGTATTTATGAAGTATGTACTCTCTCCTGCGTTCCAAAATAAATGTTGTGGTTTAGTTCAAATTTTAAAACGGAGGAAGTAACTTTTTAGACCATGTAATGTATTATGTTGCCTTCCTTTGTATTTGATTGACTTGTTGTTTCAAGCAAGACTTCATAATGACATTTGTTTTTTGCACGTCATCTCGATGCAAAGCTCAGAAAGAAATAATAATGAAATAGCTCCTTAAAAAAGTCTCCATCACAATTGATTTAAGCTTATGTAGTGCACTCTAGATTTTCAAAGTATTAGAGGTTCACACAAATAAAGGGGAGTGTGTCCGACGTATTCACATTATCATTGTGAATCTTTAGAATTAAAGACACCAGTTACGCACTCGAGTTTGTGTGCGCAGATGGAGGTTATGAAAGGAATCCGATGAAGCTAATTATGGTGCCATATCCCTTCCGACTTTACATTTAGCTGGGGTTAATATTTGTTCCAACATTATACAATGAACTAGTGTATATTTCACGTTTTATTTTCACTACCCGTTGGGGGTTCTTTCCACCTATCCCTCACGGTACTACTTCGCTACCGGTCACCCATAATTATTTAGCCTTGCAAGGATCATCTCAGGTTGCATGCATCTTATGTTGCGATTTGTGGTCTTTGCGACAATGCCAAGAGTTGAGTGGTTGCCAAAGTATTCATGTCCTCATATAGGGGGAAATCGTGTTATAAACCACGCAGCTTTTAGATGAAGTGCCATCTGTGTTGTGTTGCCTCTATTTCTATCTAATTGGTTTGTATCGTTTCGCGCAAGCTTTGAACAAGCTTTTGGTTTTGCATGTCGTCTGGTGTGCTGCTCAAGACAATTTCCATGGAAAACAATAAAAGCATATCTAGTCCACTGTGGGTATTATTATCTTTAAAATTATGACAATGGACGAAAGCGTGTTCGGTTCGTGCTCTCTCGGTTTCATCTTGAATGTATACTAGAACGGAAGATAGCCGGTATAAACCCGGGCAATCGGACAAGGACGCGGACACATTATTGTGAAATGAATGTAACAAGGTTATTTATGGTGGTGCTAAATTGCTCATTTTGACTTCCGGCCCAAGTTGATGGTAACGTTTGTTCTATCGTTACAAGATATAGAGACCCCATCTCAAAAAAAGGGAAGATGCAGAGACCAAGTGTGCTGAAAGCCTCTATTTTCAAAAGGGCAAAAACGTTGCAGGAAATGTTAGTCGAGGTGACAGGACATGAAGTTTCTGCTCACGAGCTTATATGCTCCCTCATGAACAGTAAATGAAAAAATAGTTAAAAAAGTCGGGTTTATTTTGTGCAAACAAACATTGACGAATTTTCGACATGCGTGCGAATTTACATAAAGAAACAACATTCCAAAATGCTTCGGTAAAAGAACAAAATTGATGATCTAAAAGGTCTGTTTTTGCAAGCATTTTGAAGTATCAACCTTTTTTTACGGGAGCATCTTGAAGTACTGGGAGCGAGTAAAAGGCAGCGACGTCAAAGGTAGGAAGTTGACATGCATGGTCGTCACTCGTCACATGTAAAATGGGTGAGTTTTCCGCTTGACCGAGCGAGCGAGCGAGGTCGGTCGGCGACGAGGAGAACCGCCCCTCCCTCCCGCGTGGCTGTCCAGTCCACTCCACGCTCCAAATCTGAGATTCTCGGCGGGCGGGCGGCCCACAAGGGAAGAAGGTTTGTGAATGCTCCTGGTGCCTGAGGCACGTACACCGCCCCGCACCCCGAAACCATCGGTCTGCTCTCTGCTGGTTGGACCAACGTACGCCTCCCACGTTTACGTGGACGGACGCAACCTCGTTCTGAATCCATATCCCTCCCATGCACTCCCGTCCCCTTCTCAAGTAGGTATAGCCGCTACAAAAACAAGACAAGAACTCTCTTTCCATTTTCTTAACGTCCGAAAGCCAGGCCGCCGTTAGAGCATCTCTAGCAGACCCATCTAATGCCAACCCGCAAAACTTGTTTACAGTTCGCTGAAAAATGGTTTTGTGAACCAACACGGGCTGCTAATATGTTGTTTTACGGATCGGCTACGTGGGTCTGTTCGGCGCAGCTTGCGTCGGCTTGCAAACCGAAAACCCCCGATTAGCGAATTTGACAGCGATTCAGACCATTGAGTTCAAATTCGAAGAATAAAACATAATTCGTGCGCAAATAAAAGCATAGTTTCGTAGGACAAACCCAAAAGGACTTCATGCAAAAGCGACGACCACGTCCATCATCATCTTGGTCGCTTTTCACCCGTCGTCATGATCTTCACTCCACACCACCGCCATCAATGTCATCGCCGCCCCCGAATCCATCACCGGCACGTGTTCCAACTCCGGCACCGAAAGCATCGCCGGACACACTGAATGCATCAGCGGACTGGTTCCAGCTCCTGATGGGAAAACATCACCGGCACCGAAACACCCACCGGCCGCCGCTAGCATCCTCCTCTTCAAGATGTCTCTCCTTGCCATATCATGCCATTCTTTGGTGATGTCGTCCATGTCTTCACGGTTCAATGTCATGATCCTGTTCTCTTCGGCAAGAAGCTTGGCCATGGCTTTGGTCTCAGCGGCATATGCTCTTCTCTCCTCAATGGCTGCCTTGCGCAACCCCTCGTCCTTGAGCAATTGCCACTTCTCTTGCTTCTCTCGTGCCTTCTTCTCGGCCAACTCTTTCTTTGCCTCCAATGTCTTCGCCAACATCAACTCATTTGATTGCACCATGACATCTATCTTGTCCTGCAAGCTCGATGCATCGTGTTCCCTCTTGATCGTCTCCCTTGTCTTCTTGTCTCCAACGGGCTTGTTCAAGTTTCGTGGGCCATCATTATCTTCATCTTCATCCATGTTAGTAAGTGAAACTCTCTTCGGTGGGGATTCTCTGTCAATCAACTTTCACTTGTCACACCCTTTTAGCAATTCTCAACAATGCTTTAATTTAAAAAATTTGCTTTCGGAAGCCTCCATGTCTTTGTATCTTTGTTGGGCAATTTTCTCCTACACAATTAAAACAATGTCAAATGATGCAATCACTTCAAATGGTACAAATGATTTGCGCAACTTGGGACATGAAAATGAACTCACATAGTCGGATTCCATGGTTCCACTTGGAGGTGCATTGTGAACTTGTTCCAAGCAAGCAGCCCAACGGCTACAAATCGGCTTGATCACATCCCAACGACCTTGGAGTGACCGAAAGGTGCGTGGAGTCCTATTGGGATACTTTCCCATCATGCGGAAGTATTGACCTTCGATCCTTTGCCAGTGCCTCTTGGTGGTTTGAGATGTACCAGTGCAAGCATCAAGAGACACTGCACTCCAAGCCTTGATTAAGATTTGGTCTTCCAACATCGTATAGTTCTTCGATCTCGCGCCTTTTTTTGCTTGTGCTTGCTCATACACCCCCTCGTCTATCTCCTCCACTTCATCTTCACCACCGTGATCATCCACGCCACCCTCCATTTCATTGTAATCGAAATCAGCGAACGGGGCTTGATCGATGTCGACGGTGTTGGTGTCCAACAAGTTGACGAACTCGGCAGTGGCATCGTTCGAACCACCGCTACAATAAGTGACATCAAGTCACGAGCTACCACAATGGCGAAAAACGAAGCAAGTAGAAGGAATCGAAGAAGCATACCTTTCGGCCATTTCATCGAATACCTCGCCTGCGGTCGAAGCGGCGCCGTTGAACGGCATCGTCGGGGTACCTCTTGCCGGGGTGGAGGGAGAGGATGAAGGCGCCGGCCTTTTCGTAGGAACCTTCTTGCGCTTCACGCCCGAAACTTTGTCCATCTTCTCCAGCAGCGGCCGAGCAGATCTCGCGTGCCTTCCCCGCGGGGCCAGCCAAATTTCCGCCCTGCACGACCACATTGCCCTGCCGCTTGCGAGCAGGCGCGGTGGTGCCTTGAGCGACGGCGGAGGCGACATGGTCGACGACGAGATCTGCTAGAGGGGATTGCGCGTACGCGACATCCACGGTGACGGGGGACGGCTGGGAGGCTTCCATGGCGGCGAAGAATGGCCGGGGAAAATGGACCGGAGCGGGCCGAGGCCGAGCAATGGCGGCGAAGGGGGTGGGAAGCAGGAACGGTCGTGCGGAAATTTTCCTTGCGCCAAATCTTGCTGCGGATAGGGGGCGAGCTCAGATTGGCCTCCCACCCCATGAATCTAAAAGTTGAGAGCGAACTTTTGCTGTGTCCCCTAAAAAATTTTACAGATCCGATGTGTTTGCAGGGTTTGATCAAGTAGAACTTTTTGCGTCAAGGCATTATACGGAGTCTGCCGGAGATACTCTTACTACATTCACTTTGTGGACCTGAGCCCTCCTAATTATTAGCGCTTGGCGCGGAGCGATATATCTCTGAGGAATTTAGACTCCTTGGCACTGGCAATCTCGAGATGCTAGCCCTTCTTTGCTGCTGCTCCTGTATTTTATAAGCGATTCTCCATGTGGTGCACAAGAGATGGTCCTTTGGGAGGGAGGCCTTGAATCGATCGCTGCTGCGCATGTCAGCCGGAGACTTCAGTCCTGCTGCGACCACAAACGCACTTGCAACATGCATGCATGCATGCATCCATGTGACCCGGATCATATACGCTAGCTAGCCGTCAAAATGTGCTGCCTGATGCTAGCCGGGGGAGCACGAATTTCGCCGGTTTACAAGCACCCAAAAAAATAAAAAGCATCCCCGTGTGGTGCATGTGAAGCTGCGGAAATTCGATGAGAATGTCATCTATACTTGTGTTCAGTGCATTCCAGAGCCAAGAACAGTGCTAGCAGCAATGATAATATCTCTGTCCGATTAGACGAAGTGAAACCTTGAGAAGCGACAAAACGATCTCAGTGGATCAAGTATAGTAGGAGTATTCCCTTCCTCCCATAATGTAAGACATTTTCTGATACTACAACGGAGGGAGTACAATTCACATGCGCTGGTATTTCTGCTTACCTGATGTGCAAGATGAAGAGGCGTTCGATCCAAGCCTTGGCCAGGCTGCCCAAACAAAACAAAAGACCATGTATGGATGGTGTATAATACTACTACTGTACTGTATGTGGGTGCCAATATACTATAGCATCATTGCTTCTCACCTCGATATGAGCAAAGATGCCCTTGTCTCATTGGAGGGGGGGTGAAAAGGCCCTCCCTGAAAATGAGAGGACTTCACACTAGCGTCTCCCCCATACTACTTCTCGTCTTGTTCCTCTGCTCTGTCCTCTACTCTGCAGTCTGCACCCCACATCCTTGGGGTCAACCAGCCTGCCTGTTCTCCAAAAGATAGGGGCAACAAAAAAGAGGTGCATTGCATGTGTATAGCTAAAAAGCAGTGGATGTCAAACGGTTTCACATGTTGATATTCACCAGAGCTTTTCACTGACCCAGTCTGCAGTCGCTCTGAATTCTGACCAGATTCTCCAGAGCTGGTATGCATGCCTGCCATGTCATACAGCTGCAGGCTGCTGCTGCTGCTGCTGCAAAGAGATTAGGATTCTTGGGACCCCACCATTGTTGGCCCCTGACACTGTGCACAGGAAGCCCAGACCAATGACTTCCAGGGTCAAGAGATGATGAATCTTGCATCTTTAACACAAAAGGAAACAAAATGAATCATGGGCAGCACAGCACGAAGCTCATAGACAATCGAACCAAGCTGACAATCAAATAACAGCAGTGCTTCTAAAACACATTTGCAATCACTAAACTTGCTCCTCGATGGTGAGACGCGCGTACTATAAGCAGATCCGCTGATTTGACAGGCGGATCACGGAATTCATAAAATAAGCGGGTCAACTCAGGCACGCTTGAAAGTATGCATAGCAGACAAACTGCCTCGTATCGTATGTCAACAACCTTTAACATCCTTCATCGGATCCAATTTTAAAACGAGTAACAATCAGACCCATTGCTTTGCTTCATCTCTGAGAAGAGAACTCGGTCAAGGAAATTTACTATTCTGCATGTCAGCATCGGAAGAGGGTCTGGACAGTTTGAATGGAACGTTACAATGGTTGCAAAACTTCCAAGTAGTAAAGGGAGCAGCATATTTCTGTACTAGGTTAGCTTAACAGTACAGCATACCAAGTGATTAACAACTGACAGTTGCAGACTGCCACTATAGTTTTCCAAATAATAGACTGCTTCCACATATCCAAACATTTATGAAGGTCGTTTTGATCTCAAACACCTGCTCCGTACTTAAATGCACTTATTAGTTTAGTCCATGTCGCAATCAAAATCGTTAACAGTTTTCTCTTAGCTTTGGACTATGACATATTCAGAAGTGGAGGGTAGATCTGGTCTGATTCAGAGGCTTATTATTGAATTATAGGTGTATTAGGAGTACTACACTACACACACAAAAGAAGTGTTCAGTGCCCACATATTTGACTAAGACTATACAGAAGCAATGTATCCAGACATTTCAAACTTCAAGAGAAAAAAACATACGACTCAAAAGCAACAAATTCTAAATTATAATGCTGGAAGCTGGACGCAAAGCTAAGAAACATTGGAAAGGGTCAAATATACAGAATACGAAAATAATGTTGTCTAATCTAGACAGGCAATCAAGACGATGCAGTAATGCATGGGAAATATGCTACATTAGTTAAAAAGTTACTGCCCTTGCTCGCATATACCGCCATAATAAACTAGTAGTAATTTCAATGACAACTGCTACTTTGTTTTTACTAGTCTGTTTTTGCCCTTTTGATGATATGGATGCTTGAGATAGCTAGATTTATCACTTCCACTATATGGTATACAACTAGAAGGGTCAGCTTCAATGTCTGTCGTCGATAATGTTACCAGACAATGATTTTATAGTAAACCTTAGTTTTGCTACTGTCCATCAGTTTAGCCACCCATTTTTCAATAGCCATCAACTTCAGTGCACCCCGGAAACTTCCATTGAAAGAACTGGATGCGACACCCTTTTTCTTCCGTTGTAACTCATACGGCGTTGGAGAAATTTCTGTTCTGCTAAGACCTTCCACTCGTGTTAGATCGGATATAGGAAATGGTGCTATAGCATAGGAAAGTACTCCCTCCGTTTGGAAATAACTGACGTTGTTTTAGTTCAAAATTTGAACTAAAACCATGTCAGTTATTTCCAAACGGAGGTAATATATCATAAACAGGCAGTACATATTTTTGGAAGAACAGCTGGGGTACATAAGCTGCACCTCGCAGGCATAAGGCATGCATAGAGATATGCATCACAGCCCTATCAGCGACACCAATTTTCAGGAAACTTACAAATAAATTATGTGCATCATAGCTCTAGCAGCGGCAACAATGGTCAAGAAATTTACAAGATAAGCTCCAGATAGTACAACCCAGTATCGAAGCGGAGTTGAATGATACAATGAATCTGAGATGCATGGTTCCTTAAGAAATGGAAACTGCACTAGAGCTTATTTCGATGTTTCATTCAGGAATATATCAATGAAAAAATCAAGCCGGGTCATGAGCTAGCAACTCGAATAAATTAGCTAGCACAGTGGCATAACATCGCAAGAAGCAAGATATCCACATGCTTAATGGAACTTAGGCAGACTGTGCTCTCCAGTGTAAATATACTACAGGGAAACTTCATCAGCATGTACTAGAGATATATACTGTGATAATCAACCGCAGTAAATTTAAAACTCAAAAGAATTGCACATCCGTAAAAGAGCATCCGTTCAGACTACTAGGTTATAGAATCTATGCCATCAAGTACCAGAAGGTGAGTAACAGCCTACCTATAATACAGCCTACTAGCTTATCCTTGAGATCTTCTCTTGTAAGCGGTAGACTCATATCCTTTCTTCCTAATTCATTATTCCATGATAATGGATTATTCCACGAATACCTCGAAGCGAGGCTCATCAAAATGCAAAATATAATACTACTAAAAAAATAAGAAAATGAACGATTAAATTACTACCCCCGAATATTCAACTGGCCGATTAATTTCTTATAATGCACTCCATTTTTCTTTGCCAAATAAACCAGCAAACATCGACGTTTCCACAAAAGTCTAAATAGACCTCTTTCCAATGATTTTTTTTGTGTGATTCCATTCCAAATGTGAATCTCAGCCATATGTCCCATACCCATATATGCAGATACCAAACAGCAACTCAACAGGAAGCCTAGTGATACAGTCATTTAGCGCTTAAACCACCACTGTTGCATATCTCCAAACTTTTATCTACAATACTAGCCATTTTCAGAACAGTAGTACTGTATAACAAAGGTTTCACTTTTTTTCTTTTGGCAAGACAAAGAGCTAGCTATGGACAGGGGTGTGTGGAAGCTTGCTATCCATGTGCCAGAGCCATGAGTTGGTTGCGAGATCTTATGGGTTTCACCTCTAGCCTACCCCAACTTGTTTGGGACTAAAGGCTTTGTTGTTGTTGTTGTTGTTGTTGTCAAGAAACAAGGGTTTCACTGTGTAACTACCATCAACCGATGACACAGTAATGAACTTAATTTTGCTCATAGAAAGATAAGAGACAGAGGGATCTCCTCAACTGATGAATATTTTATTCTTGATTGTATCTACAGACTACAATG